>NC_060955.1:22669671-22674671 GCF_910589235.1 Vespa crabro | reverse complement strand
AAAAAATCAATCATTTTTGCTTGCTCACTTTTAATTCTATTTTTGTGTTATTTTATTTTATTTTATTTATTTTGTTTCGTTTTTTTTTTCTCTCTCTCTCTCTTTTCGTAGCAACAAAACGTTCAGAATAATTCTTTTTTCATAAGAACTCGCACTTACAGAATTTTCTTTGGAAAATTCGACGAGAGATTCTGATTTTTCTTTTTTTCTTTTTTTCTTTCTTTCTTTCTTCTTCGAACGTGTTTGAAAAATATCGAGAATGTTCAATGTCTATTTTGTAGAATTCATTCTTATAGAATTTCTTTTTTCTTTTTTTTTTTTTTTTTCGAATCTGTCAATAAATCATATAGAAATAATAAGACATTTCTAATGCACTTTAGAATATTAAAATAATTTCCAAAAGAATTTTCATTTTCATTGTATTTAATGAAAATGTGAATCAATGATCAATAATGTAAATATTAAGTCAGTCGATAACACACACACACACACACACACACACAATGTAGGTCGTAGATAAAAAGAAAAAAAGAAAAATTAAAAATAAAAAAGAAAAAAGAAAAAAAAAGAAAGAAAGAAAAAAATAGGGGAAAAAAATTTTTTAATTATTGAAAAATTTTTTGGAGTTAAAGTTGCATCAGAGAAAATGTATATGCATGCATACATATACACGTGTATATACTTACGTATATATGTATGTATGTATGCATGGATGTATGTATAATTTGTTGTCTCTTTTTTTGATCCCTATTGAAGATGTTAGTGATGATAATGCCAACAGTAACAGCGCCCACTTTAGTGTTGTGATACACCTTCGGGCAGTATGAGCACGTATTGTTAAAGTAATGAGACCCTTGGGCCCGTACCTCCTGGACCCCACCCCTTTGTCCTGCCCTGCCCTGCCCTGCCCTGCCCTGGCTTGGCCTGGCCTGCCCTGGCATGGTCTATTCTGTAAGGCCCTACCCTGTATAAAGCTAACGCCCAATCCTTTGCCTCGGTCAGTGCCAACGATTAACAACGAAATAATAAAAAAAGTCGGAGAGGGAAATAGTGTATGTGTGTGTGTGTGTGTGTGTGTGTGAAAGGGAGATAGAGAGAGAGAGAAAGAGAGAGAGAAAGGGAGAGTGTATGAGAGAGATAAAAGAAGTTTTACCTTGAGGCAACATTTGTTACTTCCTGTTATTGAACAATACCTAAAGTAATTACCGATCTAACGAATCTATGGACATTTAATTAAATTTTATTTCATTCCTTCAAATAACGATCAAGATCTCAATTATTTATAATAAATATAACGAATAGATTAATGATATTTAATCAATTTTTGCATTATACGATTGATATATTTATCTAATGATCAATTTTTACTTTTCTTCTTTTTCTTATATATGTGTATGTAGTTGCATCAGTGGTTGTATATATATATATATATATATTTAGTATATAGGAAAAATCTATTGGCTTAATTATTTTTATATTGAAGACTTTTTTTTTTCTTTTTTTTTTTTTTCTTTTTTTTTTTATGGAAAGTACTGTTATCTTTCTAAATATTGCACACACACACACACACACACATACACACACTTTTTACCATTAGATTTTATTCTTATTACAAAATACATTGTTAGTTTCTATAAACAATAAATAAGAAAAAAAGAAGTGAAAATAAAAATAAATAAAAATAAATAAAAAAAAGAAAGAATTCTGACGAATGTTTTAAATAAAGTCAGCAAAACTGATTTCTCTTTTTCTCTTTAAATATTTTTACTATCAAAAATCATATACTTTGATATATCTATTTTCGTATTGGACGAATGAAAAAAATTTCTTCTAATATCATTCCAATAATTATGTTAAAGTAACAATCCTTTTTTATAATATTCCTTTGGCAAAGATTAAAAGGTATCGATCTAATCGAATATATAAATGTATGATGGTAAATATATATATATATATATATATTTACATATACACACACAAACCACGAAAATGGCTAATGGAAAAATGTGTTTGGCTCGATGCCAATGTTCATTCGAATCGAACAAAGAAGTTTATACTTTTGATACACGTTCGTCTAGAAAGTTCAAGAGCATTTCAGTCTTATCCTATCACCCTAAAGATATATGCATACCTACATATATCTATCTATATATATATATATATATATATATATATATAAGGAATTAAAAAATCATATATAAATATGTATAAAAATATACATATTTTGTTTCATTTTAATTTCTTTTTATTTATTTATTTATTTATTTATTTATTTTTTCTTTTTTATAAAATATAATTCTTCAATATGAACTATATAATGGGCAACAATTTTTTTTATCTTAATTTTTTGATGCATAAAATATTTTCATACATATATTGCACACACACACACATACACACATGCATATATATATGAGAATAGAACGGTACAGAACTTTTCGGACAAGTAAATACATATTTATCTATATGTTTATGATAATAACAGTGTTCTCTCTCCTCTCTCTCTCTCTCTCTCTTTCTTTTTTTCCTTCTTTTTTTAGGAAGCTATTTTCATTGAATCTTCAAGGTAATTACGTGTTGGAGAAACATTTGTCGAAATATTTTCGATCTTAGTATGAATCGTCGAGTCAACTCCTATGAAAATGTTTAGAGAAACGTGCTCTCGCGAACGTGTCTGGCGATGATATTGGCAGTAGGTCGTGTCTTTTACGGCTTCACGTTCGATCTTTAAAGCGAAAATCTCATTCTCCAAGGTTAAAAGCTTGGCTAAAATCGCTTACGGACCGACCGGACGCGGCCGTGAAGCTGCTGAAACGTTCTTTATTCTCCCGTTAAAAGTTCGATTCGTCCTGTCCAGATAAAAACACACTGTAAATTCGTATATGTGTGTGTGTGTGTGTCTATGTTTGTGTTCAGACACACACACACACACATACACACACACACAAGGAGTAAAACGATCATTTCCTATTGCTGTTGTTTTTACAGTTATTTTCACGAAATCTGATTCAATACGAGAAAAAGAAAAAAAAAAAAAAAGAAAAAAGAAATAAAAGAACAAAAAGAAGAAATAAAAAAAGAAACGCAAGAAGAAAAGAAAAATAAAGAAATAAGATTTCATTGTAATTATACGAGATCAGTCGTTTCGAACGATCTCGATTCATTTTTAGAAAATATCGATTATCGATTTACGTCTCAAGATAGCGGCTCGACGTAATTTCTTTTGTTTTTTTTTTTCTCCTTTTTTTTCTTTTCTCTTTCTTTTTTTTTTTTTTTTCTTTCTTCCTTTCTGCAAATCTGTATCTTCTCGCGTATGTGAACAAAAAAAAAAAAAAAAAAAGAAAAGAAAAAAAGAAATTGGATGAAACTTGAAAATAATTCTTCTATTATATTTCTTAATCATCTTTATTTTTATTAATCGATTCATATTGTATTAAAAGAAATTGATAAATAATAATTGTTTTACGTTAACTCATTGATATCTACGATATATATATATATATTTTTTTTATATTTACAAATTTCTTATTTTCGTTATGAGTAAATAAAGACGAAGGAAATAAAATACGTTAATCGTATTTTTATTTGACATTAAGAATCAAAGCGTAAGTAAGTTAATGTTTTTAGCTTCCGAAAATATATAAATATTTTATCGAAATGTCCTCGTAGAAAGGTTAATCTATTCGAAAGAATATAAATATATCGTTTTATTTTGTAAAAGTATTTTTGATAAATATATACGCGCATTTTATCATTCATTGATTTAATTTATTATTTTATTATTTTTTATACATTACATCCTTTTTTTTTTCTTTTTCTTTCTCTTTTTCTTTTTCTCTTCTTCTTTTTTTTTCTTTTTTTTTTCTTTTTTCCTTCTTTCAACGCAACTTTCGACTGAAATCTAAAATTAATGAATTTCATTTCTGTCAAAAGGATTAATTAAGGGAGAATAAAAATTTAATCATGACATGTATGTTCATGATGAACGTTCAAATAAATACTTTCATTTATACTTTTGTACATATAGAAAATATCAAAATGTAAAAAGATTTTGGGTTAATACTTTCTTTCTCTCTTTTTTTTTTTGCTTTTCTCTTTTTTTTCTTTTTTTTTTTTTTTTTAAATTCTAAAAATGTTTCTAGCCTTGTAGTTTCACAATCTGAATGAAAAAAAGTTATATATATATATATATATTTAGAGTAATTTTCTTATAAAAAAAAGTAAAAGAAAAACGAGAAATAAAAATAAAAATACTCCTCTCTCTCTCTCTCTCTCTCTCTCTCTCTCTCTCTCTCTTTTTCTCTCCTCCCTTCTTCTTCCATTATCATTTTCTTATTGAAATATATTACAACATAGATCGAATATGTAAACTACTTACTCCGGTTGTAATAAAACGATTTGTAAGTTTCGAGAGTGACTTGAGAAAGGTCATGCGATAGGTAAAGGTCACTTCCTGGTGGTGACAAGACATCGACCCAGCCAGGAAAGTGATCGGATCGTTGTGGTCTACATCGATATATACGCTATATATATATATATATATATATATATATATATATATATATCGATCGATATGTACTTCCAAGAGAAGTCACCCACGCTTTGCTTCTCGACAGAAGAGAGAGAAAAAAAAAATAAAAAAAAATAAAAAAGGAAAAAAGAAAAATGTCAAGCACAAGTATACATACACGCGCATTATTGACACAAGTATATATACTGTGTGACACAGAAAGATCGAACTCTCGACTTCTCCTCCTGCTTTCAATTCGACGTTTATCGCAGGACATATCCGTCGAAATCGAGCCATCGAAATGTAAGCAGAGAAAAGAGAAATCGTTTCCTTCCTTCAACTTCTTCTTCTTCTTCTTCTTCTTCTTCTTCTTCTTCTACATCTTCTTCTAATTCTATTTCTTCTTGACTTCTACTTCTTCTTCGCCATTTTTATTTCTACTTCTTCTTCTTCTGTTTTCTTTTTTCTCTCCCGTTCGAGAAAAAAAAAG
>NC_060955.1:22662171-22667171 GCF_910589235.1 Vespa crabro | reverse complement strand
AAAAAAAAACAAGAAATTATTCCAGTCTCACGTTAAAAGTATACGAAATGATCGATGAATAAATTTGTCCTTCGTTATAGTCATCGAATTTAAGTATTAGGTATTGCGTTTCTTATTCTACCGACTCGTTTCATCCTACCTACTATCGTCAATGAAATCCGAGTATCCTTCTTTTGCGTCTTTCCACGAAAGTAACATGATTTTTTGGAAAATGTGCTTATATTACGATCACGTCGCTGACTAGAAGGAAAAAAGAAAGAAAAAAGAAAGAAAAAAAAGAAAAAGAAAAAAAAAGAAAAAAATTAAGAAAAAAAGGAACAAATTAAAAAGAAAGAAGAGAGAGAGAGAGAGAGAGAGAGAGAGAAAGAGAGAGAAAGAAAAAACAAGAAAAAGTTTTAACGAGATAAGGCGAGGCCTTTTAATTCGAATTTTAAGTTCGATTATCGAAATTACATGAAAAAGATAAAAAAATCATTCAACAAATTATTTACAAATTTTGTTTAGCAAAGATAGAGAGAGAGAGAGAGAGAGGGGGGCGGTAATTGTAATAACAATAAAAATAAAAGTAAAAAGAAATTAAAAAAAAAAAAAAAAGAAAAAGAAAAAAGAAAAGAAATTAAAAGCAAAAAAGAAAAAAGGAAAGGAGGGGAAAAAAGATGAAATAATAAATAAATAAATAAATAAATAAAAAAAAAAAAAAAAAAAGAAAAATTACAACGGACAGAAGAAAAAGATACTCCGACTGTATAATATCTATTCAATGAGAAATTACTGGGAGAGTCGGTGATAACGAGAGGGGAAAAAGGCAAAAAGAAAACAAGAAAAAGAAATTAGAAAATAAAAAGAAAATGAAAAAGAAATATAAATGTATGAAAAAAAAAAAAAAAAAAAAAAAAGAGAAAAAAAAGGAAATGAAAACTGCAACGCGAAGAAAGAAAAAGATATTACCTCGCTGCATAATCTCAAAGCCGGGTGATAAATTCCTTGTATTTTAGGTAGAGAAGGGAGAAATACTGATAAACTGAAATCGCACACACGAAATTATATACACACACACACACACACACATCTGCAATGTGTTTATACGTTGATGTATATGTCTCTTCGTTCGTTCGTTCGTTCGTTCGTGTGTGTGCGTGTGTGTGTGTGTGTGTGTATCTTCTGGAAAAAGAAGGAGCCGGTAAGAAAACGATGACAACGATTAATAGTCCGTCTAGTCCGTGTATCCATTAAATGGATTTGCTTGGACATCCTCTCTCTTTGCACTTTCTTTTCTTACGCCTTCGTAATATTTTTTCTCTTTCCTTTTTCTCTCTCTCTCTCTCTCTCTCTCTCTTATTTTTTTTCTTCTTTCCTTTCTTTCTTCTTTTTTTCCTTTTTTCTTTTTTTTTTTCTTTTTTCTTTCTTTTTTTTTTTTTTTAACAAAACGAGATAGGAGTTACTAATCGTCCGTGGGACGTGCTTCCTCTAGTATTATGATAATTAATCGATTAGCACGGATGAGGGAATGGAAAAACAAACTAAAATTATGTCTCTTTTATCTTTCCCCACCTCCAATCACCTCCTCCTGTCTGTCGCTTCGATCATGGTTAATTTCTTACTTCTTCTTTTTCTTTTTCTTTTTCTTTTTTTTTTTTGGCATTGTTTTCTTTTTGTCTTTCTTCTTCTTCTTCTTCTTCTTCTTCTTATTCTTCTTTCTTTTTTCTTTTTTCTTTTTTTTTTATTACTCCTTTAATACTCCTCTACCGCCTTCGAACGAGAAGATAACGAAAACGTTTACGTTGATGTTATAGCATTGTTGTTGAAGTTGATAAAAGTGAGAGAAAAAAAATAATATATAAAGAGGAAAAAAGAAATGTGATTATATGAACAGAGAGAGAGAGAGAGAGAGAGAGAGAGAGAGAGAGAGAGAGAGAAATAAAATAAAAAGCACGATGTCAACGTGAATTGATATGGAAATAAAAGTAAGAGATAAATATACATAAAGGCGATTTATTATAACAATAAGTAAATATTAAAGTAATATATTTGAATGATATAAGAATAATATTAAGACGGAACAGCATGAGGACTGCGATAGTTGTATTTATAAAAAAGAAAATTATAGTATGATGTTTGGAGAAAAATTGCGAAAGAAAAGAGAAAATGAAAAAAAAAAAGAAAAAGAAAAAAGAAAAAAGAATACAAAAAAAAAAACGACGGAAAAGGAACGTCCATATAAATTAAATTAATTGTAAGAATAAAAGTAAAAGATACGAAGAAAACGAAGACGGTGTGATATATAAAATTTAACAATTGTTCTTATAAGTATATATGGAAGAAATTTAAAAAAAAAGTTGAAAGAAAATAAAATAATAAAAGTAAAAAAGTAATTACGGAGTAAGTAATGGTATTATGAAATTTATAAAAATAAAATTAGCAGTACAATATTAAATAATGCTATAATAATAACAACAAAAAATCATGCAACATATATATATATATGTGTAAATGAGAAGCTTGAATTAGTATGTCGGCTATTAAACGTAAATTAATATGGACAGTGTAGGATTTAAAAAAAAAGATAAAAAAAGATAAAAAAAATAAAAATAATAAAAATAAGAAAGAAATAAATACAAATTGAAGTATACAAAATTATGTTTTTAAATACCCACGAACAATAAATAAATATGATCGATCATATGACGAGAAATAAATAAATAAATAAATAAATAAATAAATAAATAAATGACTAAATAATTAATGAATGAACCAACGAAACAATGAATGAATGAATTAATAAATTAATGAATGGGACGAATGAATGAGGTCGAGATATGATATATGATATACTGAAAATAATCAGGCAACAAAAAAAAAAGGGAGAAAAAGAAAAAAAAATAAAGATAAAAAGAGATAGATATATACATATATATATACATACATACATATATAATATATATATATATATATATATATATATATATATATATATATATATATATATATAGAAAGAGAGAGAGAGAGAAAGTGAGAGACAAAGAGAAGAATAGAAAGAAGGCAATGTGGTTGGCAGACATCGAAGAAAAAGGACTTCTTGCCAGGCTTGTGCAAAGTCATGGATTAGATGCAGAAAAGAAAGCACACATACCAACGTACGCTCGTAAACAAACGCATGTACGCACGCATGCAAGCGTGTGCGCTCACGCGCGCTTGTATATTCCGCTCGGATTATTAAGCGTCGAGAATGAATATTGGCAAATGGCCACGAGATCGAACGTCAGAAATTTATTTACATGCTCGTAAGACACATTGAAACACGTGCGCGAGCGTGCCCCTGCATCTCGAGTAACACGTATCAATGCACATGGAAGAACATACAAAGAGATAGATATAGATATAGAGAGATAGAGACAGAGATAGACATGGAGAGAGAGAGAGAGAGAGAGAGAAAGATAGAGAGATAAATGTAAAAGAAAGAAATTCTATAAAGAATAATATTAATTTGCGCTCGTTAGTTTTATATTTGAAATATTTTAATGAATATTCGAATAAAAAATCGATAAATAAAATGATTGTAGATATTTGAAAATTTGAACGATTGATAATCTGTCATTCAGATATAATTAATTTTTCCTTTGAATTTTTTATATATCATGAAAAAAAGACGGAGATATTTAAACATTTAGATAGACCGATAGAGAGAGAGAGAGAGAGAGAGAGAGAGTGAGAAAAGAGATTGAGATAAATGAGACACAATTTGATAATTATTTTATATCGTTTTTTTAAGTACTTACAAACATATATAATATCTTGTTAAAAGAACGCGAGGAAAAGAAAAAAGAAAAAAGAAGAATATATATATATGTAATGTGTATATGCACGTATATTTAAATTTATAACTCTCCTTTTATTGTCAGATATAAAAAAAAAAAAAAAAAAAAAAAAAAAAACCTGAAGTAAGAAATTAAATTAATAATAAATATTTGATAACCCTAAACATGGATATTTATTTATCAAAAATATTGCAAAGTAATTGAATAAATAAAGGAAAAAAAAAAAAAAGAATAATTATTATCCATTTATGTCAATATAATCGATGCATATACCAATCTATGGTTTTTTTCCTTTCGTATTTTTAATATATAATGATAATGGAAAAATAGAGAGAACAATAATTTCTGAAACGTAGGCACAGAAAAAAAGGAAATGAGAAAGATAGAGAAAAGTCCCTTTAACAAGAAGAACAATGACGCCCACGATTTTTGTATCTTCTTTACTCTGATCTTAATTCTTGTATATCTCTCTTTTTCTCTCTGTCTGTCTCTCTTCTCTATCTATATACCATTCATGAATATGTTACGAGTGTAAGAGTGTAGGTACGATTTAAAGATCTCTACCTCTCTCTCTCTCTCTCTCTCTCTCTCATCTAAACTTTCTTAAAATATTCCATCTCTCTCTTTCTTAAAGATTTGCATCTCCGTTTGTCTGTACCTCTCTCTCTCTCTCTCTCTCTCTCTCATTCTCTACCTCTCTTTATTTATGTATATACTATTTACGAATACGTTACGAGTACAAGAACGTAAATAAATTTTAAAGATGTTCCTCTCTCTCTCTCTCTCTCTCTCTCTCTCCCTCTCTCTTTTTCTCTCTCTTTCGTTTTCTCTTTCTATCTTAGAGTCTATGCCATCGTGTCTCGTGAGAAAACCATTTTAATTCTACCTTAAGGAATTTATTGGCATCGATGTTAGAGTGCAATAAACTAAAAGACGGCCAAGAAGAAGTTAGTTAGAATATTTTCTCTCTCATTCTCTCTCTCTCTCTCTCTCTCTCTCTCTCTCTCTCTCTTTTACTCTTCCTCTAAGAAAGGCGAAACCGGCTGAGATTGGTTCAGTTCCGATTTGTCGGCTCGAGGGATCGCTCGAATAAATAGTTTTCAAGGCTTTTAAAGAAAAATTAAGATTAGAGAGTTGTTTGCTCGTAATAACATATTACACAATTATCGAGTTTGTCGTAAACAA
>NC_060955.1:22629671-22657171 GCF_910589235.1 Vespa crabro | reverse complement strand
GTAAAAAGAAAAAGAGAAATTAAACGAATCCTTGATCTCACGTCTATTTTCGATCGCAAATACATGTATGTAAAATTATTAGATCGAGTAAAGAGAGAGAGAGAGAGAGAGAAATTGCACGATTAGATTACGATAAATCGATGTCGACGATTTCGAGGTCGTTCTAATTAAAAAAAAAATAAACAAAATAAAAAAAATAAAAATATTTCGATGCAATTGTCTAGACTCTAAAAAGAAAAGAGAGAGAGTGAGAGAGAGAGAGAGAGAGAGAGAGAGAGAGAGAGAGAGAGAGAGAGAATAGAAAATTAGACGATTAGATTATTAAAAAAAAAAAAAAAATATGTCGACGATTTCGAGGTTGTTCTAATAAAAAAAAAAAAAGAAAAATTCGATGCAGTTGTCTAGACTTTAGAGAGACAAAAAAAGAAAGGAAAGGGACAAAGAGAGAAAAAGGGAGTATGAGAGTAAGAGAGAGAAAGAGAATAGAAAATTAGACGATTAGATTATTAAAAAAAAAAAAAAAAAAAGAAATATGTCGACGATTTCGAGGTCGTTCTAATTAAAAAAAATATTTCGATCCAATCGTCTAGAGAGAAAGAAAAAAAGAAAGAGAAAGAGAAAGAGAGACTAAATTTTATAAATCGAATTCAATAACTATGCTATAGTAAATCGTGATTAATTGCGAGCAATTAAAACTATTATTATTGCAATTAGAACGAGAAAGACGAGAGATTGGAATGTTTGTCCGTAATCACATTGATGACATATTGTCCGTATCACTTTTTTATTATTCTTTGTTAATAAAAAGAAAGATAGATAGATAGATATAGTGAAAGAGAGAGAGAGAGAGAGAGAGAGAGAGAAAGAGAGAGGAAGAGGAAGAGAGAGAAAGAGAGAGAGATATAAAGATACTTACAATTACTAATGGTATGTATAGTGTCTTTTGAAAATGAGCCACGTCCAAGCTGTGACGTGTATTTATTACGATCGTTTATTTACATATACGTGTTCTCAGTTATTCAGTAACTCGGACATATGTGTGCATGTGTGTCTTTATTTGTGGTGAGTATGTTTTTATGTACGTATAATAAGACACAGGGTCGACGAAGTAATTCTTTCTTTCTTTCTTTTTTTTCTCTTTTCCTAAAAAATCGTTTGAATCGCATTAATTTAGAAAATGTTTATTGTGCATCGATACAAAAAGGAGGAAGAAATAATAAAAAAAAAAAAAAAAAAAAAAGGTGTGTGCTTATGTGTGTATAGGTGATAAAAAGAAAAAAAAAGAAAAAAGTAGAAAAAAAAAAAGAAAAGAAAAAAAAAAAGAAGAGTCAATTTTAATGATACATTAAAAGTATTAAAAATAAAAGTAGTAAACCTTGAAAGGAGAACATTTTTTTCCCCAGTTAATAAAAACAAGAAAAAAATAATTATTTGTCATAGAAATTATATGATTAATTACTATAATAATTAATTTGTATATCATTAAGAAAATTATTTATCTACTTGTTGTGTAGTATATAATTATACTATATTATATATTGTAGTATTAATTGCAATATATTTCAATATATTATATTGAAAGTTAGATGACATTAGAGATGATACAATTTCTTTGTATGTATATGAAGAAGAATAAAATTAAAAACATAAACAAAAAACAATAACAAGAAAAAAAAAACAAAAAAAGAAGCTTTAACATCCTCCACTATTATCGACCAATAGATTCCTATTCACGTTCATTGTTACATACATGATATACAATACATGCATGATGTACAATTCATGCATGCATATATACATAAATGCACGCATACATGTATAGACATGTATATAGTATGCTGACAAGTGCATATCAGTCATATGTTTTCTTCCAAAGAGTGTTTAGTTATTACATTGCAAGAAGGAACTCCGCATGCTCTTCTTCGTTCACATTTGTGAATCATCGAATGAAAAGAAAGAAAGAAAGAAAGAAAGGAGTTCCTTTTTGTGCGCTCTGAACAAAGACAAAAGATATAAAGAAAGAGAAAGAGAGAAGAATACAGAATAACAGTCCTGAGTCTTTTAACTTAGAAAAATAAAGAATCAACAAACGCGTATGTTCTCCGCCAACCCACCCCTCCTCCCACTCCCCTTCTCCTTCCTCTCATGGATGCATCCACGGAAATAGAAATCTTTGTTCCTTCATCTCTCCCTCTCCCTCTCTCTCTCTCTCTCTCTCTCTTTCATTTATCAAATCATTTTCAAATTGTTTGATCGTACACGATCCGATTGGATTTAACGATAGTTACGTTTATACGTAAAATGTATATAAATGTAATTTTCTTAGGAAGAACACGTTTTCCCTCATCGTGTTTAGGGAGAAGAATGATGTTTTTTACTATTTTTCTTTTTTTTCTTTCTTTTTTCTTTAAGAGAAATGAAAGAGAGAGAGAGAGAGAGAGAGAGAGAGTGTTGAATTACAAAGGGACGAACTGACTGCATCTTTCGCGTCGATTTGACCGACCGTCACGATCGTTTATTTTAAGTTCGTATATATATATATATATATATATATATATATATATACATATGTATGCATGTATACATGTATGTATGCATGCATGCATGTATATATGTTCACGTTTATATGCACTTTCGTTTTGCGCCTGACGGATTTAAACCGATCATTTCTCTCTTTTTCTCTTTCTCTCTCTTCCTCTTTCTCTCTTTCTCATTCTATTTCTTCTATCTACGTATCTCTCTCTCTCTCTCTCTCTCTCTCTCTCTCTCTCTCCATCTCTTTCTCTTTCAGTCTTAACCCCGTCCAGATCCAGACGCGACTTCGTCGAATTTTCCAAATTTTCCTTCCCTCGAAATTATTCTCCGAATTAATATATACATGCATACATACATACATACATGTATGTGTGTGTATATATATATATATATAAATATATATATATTTATATATATATTTATGTACGTACGTACGTACGTACGTAAATAACTTTCTTTTTTGTTTTCTCTCTTTTCTTTCTTCTTCTTTTTTTAATCCTCTCTCTTTTTGTCTATCCATCTATTTATCTATCCGTTTCACTCACTCTTTCTTTCTAATTTTTCGAAGAAAAAGCAAACGTGAGATAAGGATAATTGTTGTTTATTTCATTATTTTTTTTTTCTTCTTTTTTTTTTCTTTTTCTTTTTCTTTTTCTTTTTTTTCCTTCTTTACTTATTTAATACTTTTACAATAGATACATGCGGAAACATATAAATATGTATAGAATAAATTTGAGAGAGAAAATGAAACGAATTGACTCGTAAAAATATGCATCGTATTGGATCTTATAACAGAATATTTCGAATGATGTTTCTTTGCTGTATAATTTATTGTGAATTAATGTACAGAGAGAGAGAGAGAGAGAGAGAGAGAGAGAGAGAGAGAGAGAGAGAGAGAAATTTGTTGGAATAAATTTTTAGAGAATTTTGTCATATTTTCGTGAAATTTTAGCAACTATGTTATCACAGAAAGAGCGAAAGAGAAAGAGATAGAGAGACAGAGAGAGAAAGTGAAAGAATAATAAAGAATGAAAGAGAGAGAGAGAGAGAGAGAGAGTGAGAGAGACAGAGAGAATATACACACACACACATCTATCGAATGTTTTTAATAGTAAAAATAAATTTATCGTAAGAAAAAAAAAACGAAAGAATTTTTTGTTTCCTTTTTTCTTTTTTTTTTTACTAATATTCCACATTTATACCTGCAAAGTTCTGTTGAAATCTTCATACATTATTCGATTTGTCTCTCTTAACTTTGCATTATTTTTCCTAAGGAAAAAAGAGAGAGATCCCAAAGCGTAATAAGAATTAATGGCTTCGAAGAGTTCGTAGAGAAGTTGGAAAGATTTACGAGAGGTCGTTGAATCGTCGCAATGAGAAAAAGAGAGAGAGAGAGAGAGAGAGAGAGAGGATAGTTTACGAATATGTCGTATTATAAACGAATGAATGATATTCGAATTTGTATTCTCACACTTTTTACCTAAAGTGATTTCTTAAGAGAAAAAGAAAAAACAAGAAAAAAAAAAGAAACGAAAAAAAAAGAGAAAGAAAGAAAGAAAAGAAGGACTTAACCTAAAAAATGATGATCGGTGTATATTTCTCGAGTTATGTAAAGAATTATAAACGTCGTTTAATATTTCATTGATATTAATAATATTATTTGTAAGGATTTACAAAATATTATTTTTCTAACATATATACATAGGTGAGAGTTCGAAATTAAAACTCATAGATTATATAATAATATTATTGTTATTAAATATTATACGTATTAATAATTATATATATGTAATTTTTAATTATTAATTAATTAAATAATAAAAAGTTATTAACAACAATAATAATAATAATAATAATAATTTGTTAACTAAATTTATTATTATTATTATCTAATTATTATCTAATATTTTTTTATTAATTATAATATTATTATCGAATACTTTCTTTTTTTTCGAAGTTTTAGGTTATGACGCGTATAATGTATAATAGTTTTAATTGCTCGTTAGTACACAAGTACTCGTTAATTTTATGCATACAAGTACTTATTATCTTTACATATATGTGTATTTATATATACGCATTTATTTATAGTACCAGGATTTATAACGAGTCATGGAAAAATAAATATTAATATTTCATGACACGATAGTTATTATTTATATATATATATATGTACGTACGGAAAAGTTTTTATTCTAACATACGTTTCAAATTAAAATGTATTATAGGTTATATAACGTTAATGTTTCACGATACGATAGAATCGTTTTTACAAATGATTTTTTTTTTTTTTATTTTTTTATTTTTTTTTTTTTCTTATCGTAACTCTAAAATTAAAACTTATAGGTTAAGTAACGTTAACATTACGTCATATTATTATTTAATAATATGATAACGAACACCTTTTCTTTTTTTTTTTTTTTTTTTTCTAAATTCGAAAATTAAAACGTATAGGTTATGACGCATATAAATACTTAATTACTCTTTGGTATGTACATACGTAAGTGTAATTACTTGTTACTTTCATTTAGTTGTGCTACGATACGTGACGAATCGTGGAAAATAACTTTAATACCTATGTACATATATATACTTGCTATCCTTTCGTGCGTACTTACATTTTTTATTTTCTTGTTTTCTCTCAACTCTCTCTCTCTCTCTCTCTGTTTTTCTCACTTCTTCTTTCTTCTTCTTTCAAAGTTAGATAACGCAGAACATTTAAAATATAATTCTTTTCTTCTTCTTACAGAGTCGACCAAAGACAGAATGGAAGGAAGAAAATATAACGACAGTATGCCAGACGTTTTACCTACGACTAAAGGTGACTTGGAATATATCGTACCAATGAAAATCAGTCAAAATCAATACGAAGATCCGCGTAAGTATAAACGCTTTGTTTTCCTTGTTTCAAACAAATTATGAGATACGCGCTTATTACGTTGATATTTGATTGGATGAATAATTGTCATCGATCGCCGCTAGAGGCGCTCTACGGAGAAATAAAGCGTTGTGATTGGTTCTCTCTCTTTCTCCTCTCTCTCTCACTCTCGCTCTCTTTCTTAGAATCAAAGTAATCCAAATAGTATATCGATAAATACGTACGTGTTGTCGAACGTTCGTGTTGCCAAAATTGATTGGAACAATAATGAGCGTCCGTGTCCTTGTCCTTTCATCTTGTCTTCCTTGTTAGGTAAGTTTTACATTTATTATTATACTCGTACTACTCGAGGTAGTAGCATCGTCGTAGAAATTTTCGTATCGTGAATCTTACGTTTATCAACCCTTTTTACATCGTTCGTTCGTTCGTTACTTCGTTAACGAAGACAAAAGAGAAAGAGTGAGAGAGAGAGAGAAAGAGAAAGAGAAAGAGAAAGAGAGAAAGAAAGACGGAAAAAAATGGCGATCATGTCGGCATATAAAACGTATGTAAGCACTTAACTTACGCATATGTCAATATATTTAACGAATCGAACGTGCATAGCTTAGAAAGTATATTGTCGATAGATGTTGAATTAGTCGAGACGGGTGTACTTCGTCTTTATTCGTTTTTCTTTTATTGTCTTTTTTTTTTTTAAATCAGCGTTCCGTTTTAATTGTTTCTTTTTTTCTTCTTTTTTTTTTTTTTTAACTCGTTACATTATTGTTACGATCGAAAACGATTGTAAAGTAGTGGCGAAGGTAGATGAAAAAGTTAAAAAATTTTTCTTTGTTTCTTTTTTTTTTGTTTTTTGTTTTTTTTTTTTTATTCTTATTTTAATTACTTACATTATTATTGCATAAGAAAAGTCGTTGTAATTACGATCGAAGGGGATACGCACAAAATGGCGTATAACCGAGAAAGGTTTGAAAATTTTTTGTTGATTTTTTATTTTTTTTTTTTTTTTTGTATTAATATAATATAATATAATATAATATAATATAATACAATATAAGTGTATATATATATATATATATATATTTTTTTTTTTTTTTGATCTTATATACATTTTTAATCTTACATCTTAATATCCCAATATCGTAAAAAATATTGTCATAAATTATTATTATAATTATTTTGAATACGAAAATGAACGTTGTTGTAAAATTTTACAGCCGATCCTTTTACAACGGCAAAGAGACATCACAGTGGACATTTTCGACATGCAACAGCAAAAGTATGGGATCCACATCCACAATACGAATTCACAGCTTTCGGAAAGTTCTTTCGTTTGAGGTTATCTCACGACACGAGCTTTATATCACCGGATATGAAGGTATGTAGAGCGTATCGATCGATTAAATCATATCATTTCTTTCTTATTCTTTCATATTCAAAACGTTTACACACACACATATATATATCCATTTATATATTTATTTATATATTTAATTATTTTTATTATTATAATAAAAATTTATATAATATGTAATACAATAAAAATTTATTTTATATATATATATATATATATATAATTAAGTTTATTATATATATATGTATACAATAATAATAAATCATAATAAAAATTCTGTTATACATATAATTATTTTTATTATTAAAAAAAAAATTATAATATATATATATATATAGATGTATATATATACACACATTTATACATACATACAAATATATATGTATATATATATATATACATATAATTTGTTTATGCAGGTAACACATATAAGTGCAAACACAAGTAGAAAAGTGCATCCTGGTCATCAGTTGGATTGTTTCTACAGTGGATACATTGAAGGTGATCCATATTCAATAGTTGCTGTTAATCTCTGTCATGGAATGGTAAGTTTGATTAAATTAATAATAATAATACTAATAATAATAAGAATAATAATAATAGTAGTAATAATAATAATATTAATAGATAATAATAATTAATATAGAACGATGAAAGATGTTCTATTATCGCATAAAGAAATCTTTTTAAAATCACTATAATAGTAGTACCGTTTAAGTTTTAAATGCATTCATATTCTACTATCATCGAGAAATAATTTAACAGAAATATAAGGAACAAGTTTTGCATTTAAAATGATTTATGATAGAACAGATAGTAAAATTAATATATCCAACCAAATGATTTTGTAAATAAAGAAATCTTATAAAAAATACCAACGAATAAGTTTAATATTGACGTTAGTGAAATTACGTTTGACCAATGTTATTCTTAGTAGGATATTTTTTTTTCTTTTCTTTTCTTTTTTGCTCTTTTTCATTTGGAATTTTCTTTTTTTTTTTTTTTGCAATCATCGCGAAACAATTCATAAATGAATTTTTTTTTTTTTTTTCTTTTCAATTATATCATCCCACAGAGTAGATAAATATAAAATAGATTTGGCGAGGAAACGTTATGGTCATTTTTTTTTTCTTTTTTTTTTTTTTTTTTTTATTATTATTATTATTATAGAATAGAAAAGGTGTGAGAAGTGAGATGGGATTTTTCTAATAAGGATAAAATATTTAGCGAAATGATCTTAATGAATAAATTATATTCTAAACGAGAGAAAAAAAAAATAGGAAAAGAGAGAGACTTTATGGCAACGATGAAGAAGTTTAATTTGACGTGTTAGGAAATTTACGTTTAACGTATTAACATACCCACACATAGATATTTACATACGTATTATACGTAAATTGAATTTTGTTATTCCATCGTCCATTGCATTTCGTTGTCGGGTTCGTGAGATAGTGTTAAGTGTCGGTGTGGCGTTAGTCTATCTAAATTGGACACTTGCCACGTTCGGGGTAACGTTAGAAACAAGTTTCCGGATTATCTTGGCGAATGAACCGTGTGGTAATCGTGTGTGTGTGTGTGTTTATGTGTTTATGTGTTTGTACGGTGCCGAGAGAGTTGGCCGAGTTAACTAAAGGAATCTCATCGGACACGAGCGCCAGCATGCATTTTACCCTATAACATGTTTCTCCAATCAAATCTAATCAAATCATAGAATTTCATTCTATTGAAATTATTTCTTTTGACAAACCGGAGTCACAATCTCTTTCGAATTAGATTTTTTTTCGAATGAAAACTTACTTTGCTTTGTTTTGCTTGTTGCTCGATGAATTAGAGTAATGAAACGGAATGATGACGTATGAATATATATGTAAATATATATTATGAAAGACAAGAAAGAAAAAACCAAAATAAATAAATATATATATATATATATATATATATATATATATATGTATATGTATAAGAGGAATTTATAAAAAAACACGTTGGAATTATTAATGAGATGAATTTAGAGGGGAATGGGGAAGGGGTGGAAGGGTTTAATAAAGGTGGAAAGGTTAAATTAACTTTTAAATTCATTTAATATAAATTAATAATTATTAATAATTATATTAATAATTATTTCTCTTGATAGGTATTAAATTAATAATTATAATTAAATCAGATTAAAGAGAATAAATTAATGATAGAATGATGAGTATATCGAAGATATGATTTTTTTTTTCTTTTTTTTTTTTTTTTTTAATACTTTTATTCGTCTCGTATCAATTGTAAAATAAAGAGAGACAGAAAGAGAGATAGAGAGAGAGCGAGAGAGAGAGAGAGAAAGAGAGCGCGAGAGAGAGAGCGCGAGAGAGAAAGAAAGAGAGAGAAACTCTTTGAGATGCAGAAGTAAATCCGTAAAGAACGGAGACATGCCACGTTTCATGGCTGTTAATTAAGAATTCAACGTGGAATAAGTTCCATAAATTACGAGGCACATCAGAGACAACGACGACGAAGACGACGAAGACGGCGAAGACGACAACGACGACATACGTTCGCATCATTCGCATGCAAAAAAGGGGGAGTTCGGTCTCCTTTTTTCCTCCTGCCCCCCTCTGCTCCTCCCTCCCTCCTTTTCTCCCCCGTTCAATCCCCTTTATATCCCCGCTTCGCTCCTATAATTCTTTATCGATTTCCTCGAATCGACTCTTCCTTACGCTCGAAGTCGAATAATTAATTATTTTGTCAGATTTATGTGATGATGATTTGTGTGTTATTCTCGATCAATGCAAATTCGATCGATCGCATTTACAATAACATTTCGACGTTTACAATTTAGAATTATATTATTTTTACTAATCAAAGATTTTTCTTACGATACTCTGTTAATTGAATTCTTTATATGTAATTGTAAAATTTTTAATTATTAATTGAAATTTCTTTTATATATATATATATATATATATATATATATAAGTATAAATACATATATACGTACATAAGTATGTATATACGTAGATACATATGTTTTAACGTATGAAACGTGTCGTATATGTGATTTGAAAATTTTTCTTATTTTTTTTATGAATGCGATCGCCATCTTGTTTTCATAGAGAAAGAGAGAGAGAGAGAGAGAGAGAGAGAGAGAGAGAGAGAGAGAGAAGAAACGTTTCATTGTATACACATATGTAAATATTAACGTAAAACGTGTCGTGCTTTTAATTCAAATATTTTTTCAATCTTTTAATGACGATTATAATTAAATTAAATCGACGCCATATTGTTTTTAGCACGATAAACGTTTCGTTGTATTGTACATACATATATATAATACATAATGTATATACGAACGTATAGAGTT
Organism: Vespa crabro; assembly: GCF_910589235.1. Taxonomy (NCBI): domain Eukaryota; kingdom Metazoa; phylum Arthropoda; class Insecta; order Hymenoptera; family Vespidae; genus Vespa; species Vespa crabro. Next base: position 22,647,061 of record NC_060955.1, on the reverse strand, counting down.
TGTCACGAGTGATATAATATATATTTTTCTTATATTTCGATGAATATTATCGCTATTTTTTTTCTTTTTTTTTTTTTTTTTCTTTTTTCCCCCTAAGATACAAACGTTTTCGTTGTATATACGAACACGCACAAACATACACGTACATACTATATATACGAACGTAAAATGTATCGTCGTGATCTATGCGTGATTTGTAATTTTTCTAATTTATCTATGAACTTATGAGTTAGAATGTGTGTAGTCGCCATTTTGTTTTCGAAGAGAAAAAGAAAACGTTTCATCGTACACAACACGTACATATGTGTATATATATATATATATATATATATATATATATATATATACATATATATTTATACTTATCGATCATGATTCAATACTATTTGCGATTTTCTAAGAAGGATTCTTAATACGACCATGGAAATTAATGGATCTAGAATATTTTTCTTTTGCGGAAAAAAAATATGTGTGTACTTGCGTGTGAATAAGACATGCATGTATATATGTGTTTATATACAAAACATGTATGTATGTATGTATGTATGTATATATGACGTTGTGTGTTTCATATTCGTTCGCGGAAGATAGAGAGAGAGAGAGAGAGAGAGAGAGAGAGAGAGAGAGAGAGAGTAAGCAAAAAAAAAGGAAAGAAAGAAATAAAGAAGTTAGAGTTTCTCGCTATGTCGAGTGAACGTAAGGATAAAAAAAAAAAAAAAAAGAAAAAAGAAAAAGAACAAGACACGATCGTTTGCGACTAGTTAGAGAGAGAAAGAGAAAGAGAGACAGACAGAAAAAAAGAGTGAGAGTGAGAGAGGATATGAAACGTTCGACGAGATGCTCTCTTCGTCGTGTCCTTCCTTTCGCGAGGTCGAACTTTACGAGTTTCAAATGTTGCGTTTCGATCGCGAGGACGTTTGAAAACTTTTCTTCGTATACCAATAATGATCGTTCTTAGAAAGACGCGAATATTTTCTTCTTTTTTCTCCTCTTCTTATTCTTCTTTACCCCCCCTTTTTATTTTTCTTCTTTCCTTTTTCTTTTCCTTTTGTTTTTTGTTTTGTTTTGTTTTGTTTTTTTTTTTTTTTCTTTCGTTAATAATCAACTCGAGTACAAGAAATACTTTTTCCTTTTAAAAGTTCACAAATACGTACAAAAAGTTATTATAAAATAAATATTTTAGTTTTAGCTTTTACGATTTTACACGAAAAAGAGAGAAAGAGAATGTAATATAACCTAATCATTAATCTAACCTAATCTAACCTAACGTAACTTATCATAACCTAATTTAATATAATCTAACCTAACTTGAACATATAATTGGATATATATTAATTTGACTTTGACTTTTAAACGTATAATAATGATAATAATAATAATAATAATAATAATAATAATAATAATAATAATATTAATAATAATATTAACATATAAATTGATCTGATTTAAAATACGTTCGAATTGATAAATTTAAAGTATAATCAATTTCAATATCGATCACGTAGTAATATATTATTTCTATTTTTATGATTACATTGGATTATTAAACAAAATTCTCGATCTCTTACCTCTCAATTACTCCCTTGTCATCCTCCCTTTCTCCCTCAACCCTTAAAAATCATATACATACGTTTTATTATTATGTTAATTTTATTTTTATTTTTATTTCTTTTTTTTTTTTTTTTTTTATTATTACTTTTTTTTTTTTAATTATATCTTTTATTATTTGTTATGATTATTTATTACATATCTAAGTTGACTCTTGAACGTTCCAAATTATACGTGCAAATAATTTTTCTTTTTAATTTTTTTTCTTTTTTTTTTTTTCTTTTTTTTTCTTTTTCTCCTTTAATATTTTCTCTAATCTCATTTCTCTTAACACCTCATATCTCGTATATTTCTTAATAATCGATTGATACAACTCATACGAATCTGAGAAAGATTTCTCCCGATGAGAATTACTTTCTCAACCTTTTTTCTTCTTCTTTCTTTTTTTTTTATTTTTTCTTTTTTTCTTCTTCTTCTTCTTCTTCTTGTTTTTAATACGCATCCAAGGTGTCAGGCAAAGGCCACATTGCGTTCTGGCTCGTTTGAATTACGTTAATCCATGAAAGTGACCGTAGGAGGGAAAGGATTGACCAATGAATTTTCTTTTGAATTGAAATTTACGACGACGTAACTAAGGGTAAACGTCGACTTTAGGTAGGGCTTCTTTAAGTAAGTGCCGGATATCTTACAGTAAGCGAAAACGAGAGAGATAGATAGATAGATAGATAGATAGAGAGAGAGAGAGAGAGAGAGAGAGAGACAGACAGAAACAGAGACGGAGAAAGAGATACTTAAACGAGACATATCGCGATACATCGTCGTTGAACTCACTTTGGCCAGCCCCGGAAAGTTCAAATTTCATTCATTAGACATTCTTGGAGTGGCTGTTTGTTAGGCTCGTAACAAAAATATCCGTGCGAAAGAATATCGCGAAGACAGGCAAAGAGGTAGGTTGGAAGGGAGTGAGAGAGACAGATAGAAAAGGGAGAAATAATGTTTCATCGGAATAATACATAGAAATCACCTATTAATATGCAGTACAGATCAAAGTAATATATTTTATTATATCGTAAATTTTCTTTTCTTTTTTTTTTTTTTTTTTTTTTTTTGATTAATCTTTTATCATTCGTTATATTTATTTTTTGTATATTTATTTATCGTCATCCTGCTATTTTTATTTTTATTTCCTTTGTAATTATTTGCTTCCGTTATTTTTATTCTGTTTATTATTTCTTTTTGTCACTATTTTTATTTTTTCTAATTATCTTTTTTTATTAGTATATCTTTTTATACATTTTATTACTACGTTGTTTTTATTTTTTTTTTTTTTCTTTCCTTTTTTTTTTTTTTTTTTTTTTTTTTTTACTACTTCGTTTCTTTTTCTTTCATTTCTTTCGTTATAATAATAATAATAATTATTATTATTATTATTTTTTTTCAATCATATATTTTATTATCCTATTATTAATTAACTCCTATAAATATTGCGTTTCTTTTTATCTCTTCTTTTCTTTTCCTGCCCCCTCCCTCCCCGGCCCCACCTCCGCTCGTCCGCTCTCTGCCCCCTTCCCCCCCCCCTTTTCCCTATCTCTCCTTTGTCGATAAGATCGCAAAATTTAAACGAATCAAACGTTTCTTTTTAATTTATCGCGAGCTCGTAGAAAACAAGCAATATAAAAGATTTACCTCGAATTTTGTTAATCCCTACGTATATTGGTATTTTATAACCACTTTTTAAAACGGATCGAGTGACTCAACATGAGTCAGAGAAAAAAAAAAAGACACCGCAGACAGATAGTGACAGAGACAGAGACAGAGACAGAGAGAGAGAGAGAGAGAGGGAGAGAGAAAGGGTTGGGTTCGTGGGGAAGGGAATCTGATGAAGATAAAGAAGCGTCGATCGACAAGTGCGATAATTATACTTGGAAGAAGAATTTTCTTTCATTCGAAACTCGCCTTAATGAGACAGCCTGAATTAAAACAATGTTCGTTTTTTTTTGTTTTGTTTTTTCTCTCTCTCCCCCCCCCTCTTTTTTTTCCTCTTTTTTCTTTTTTTTCTTTTTTTCCCTTTTTCTTACTCTCTTGTCTTCCTTTTATTGCGACGTCAAAGGTTTTATCTACTTCTTTCTTTTCCTTTTTTTTTTTTTTTTTTTCTTTTCCCCCCTTCTAATACATAAAATTCATCGAGACAAAAGTGATAGTTAGCTTCTGATGATATATCAAAGGATATTAATTGAATTCGTATATTTAATATAATATAAATTAATTATATTGTAAATATAGAAATAATTATTATGATTATATTTACGTTGCTTGTGTATCTAATAATATTATTTAATATTATTAAATTATATATATATATATATATATATATATATATATATTTAATTATGAGAAATTATATTATGTGTTAGGTTGGTTTTATCATGATTTTTATTTTTTTATTTTTTTTTCTTTTCTTTTTTTTTTTTTAGAATCGAATTTTTGTAATCCCGAGACGTCTTTGATCTATTTGATTTCTTTTTCTTTTCTTTTTTCTTTTTTTTTTTTTTCTTTTGTCATTTTATCCCTTTTTCTTTCGTCCTCATAATTAAACGATACGATCTGAATAATTTTCTTTTATTATTCTTCTTCGTTTTCTTTTCTTTTTCTTTTTTTCTTTTTTATATTTTGTTTTTATTTTTTTTTTCTTTTTTTTTTTTTTTTTTTTTTTTTTTACCTTTTGCTAAATGAGAATTTTATTATATTGCAAAGTGTATGTTATTTAATTTCACGTGTTAAGGGACTACATAGGTAATTCCACTCGTCATCCTCCTTCTTTTCATCCTCCTCCATCTTTCAATATGGTGTGGTCTGAAAATAGTCACGGTTCAAGGTTCCATTCGTGCATGAACGATCGAGACAGAAAGAGAGAGATCGATACAGAGAGAGAGAGAGAGAGAGAGAGAGTGAGAGAGAGTGCGATACAGAAAGAGAGATACAAAGACAGAGAGAGAGAGAGAGAGAGAGAGAGAGAGAGAGAGAAAGAAAGAGAGAGAGAGAGAGAGAGAGAGAGAAATATAGATACAGAGAAATATACAAAAAGTGAGAGAGAGAGAGAGAGAGATGAGAAGGAGAATCACCGCAAGGTGTTACTCGTTTTATGGCAATTTTATACCCCAAGACGTTTTCTCGATAGCTCGCGTTAGTAAAGGCTGAAGAGTCTGAAGAGATAAAAGATGTCTTCGTGCGTTACCCGGAAGGAGACCGAGATATTCGAACGATTCTAAGAACGTCGAATATCTATCTCGTGAATCTAAATTAGCCGTCAATATTCCCTACTGCATTTATTTTTCCATTTCTTTTTTTTTTCTTTCTGTTTTTTTTTTTTTTTTTTTTTTTTTTTGCGTGAATCATATCTATTCTTTTCTTTTTTTCTTTTTTTTTTTTTTTTTTTTTTTTTTTTTAATACTGCAATTACTACATTAATTTTATTATATTGCAAATTTCCTATATACAAATATATATATATATATATATATATGTATGTATATATATAATTGTTAAAAAATAAAAAAAGAAGAAAAAGAAAGAAAGAAAACGAATGAATGAATGAATAAATAAATAAGAAGAAAACAAGAGATGGAGGAGGGAAAAAGTAAAGCATTAGGTTATAAAATCAAATTATTCGAGCTTATATTTCGTGAATAGTTTTGAATTACCTCGTACTGCCTAAAAAGAAAAAGAAAAGAAGAAGAATGAATGAATGAATGAATGAATAAATAAATAAATAAATAAATAAATAAATAAAGAACGAAAGAAACGGAATAAAAACGAAACAATAAAAAAAATCTCTCTCTCTCTCTCTTTCTATATATATATATAAATATATTTGTGTGTATGTGTATCTCTCTACGTGTATGTAAATCCCTGAGAGAATGTCGAGATATTTTGAGAAAAAGTATGATAATATATCCCGGGGACAGGTTGACGAAGGTATCGCAGCTTAAATCGTTGTTATTACGCGGTGTGCAGGTCAAAGAGCGAAAGATTATTTAGCGGGAAGCTCTTTGATCGAAATTTATCGCTTGGTCGGCTCGTATGTCACTACGAGAACGGAGGAGGAGGAGGAGGAGGAGGAGGAGGAGGAGGAGGAGGAGGAGAATGAAGGAGGAGAAAGGCGGAGGATGATGATGATGACGATGACGATGAGGATGAGGAGGAGGAGATAGTGTATGAGGAGGAGAGAGAGGAAGAGGTAGAGAGGATGAAGTAGGAGGTAAAAGGATGAAGAGGAGGATGAGGAGGAGGTGGTGGATGTGATGGGAGGAGGGAGGAGGAAGGAAAAGAAGGCGACGATGTGTGAGAAACGTCGTCGTCCTCGACGTAGTCGACGACGATGGTGGCATATAACACGACGTGGTATGCACTTTCCGAGCCAGCGGTGAAAACATCCGATATATATCACTTTTATTCCTGTCGCAATGGCCTCACGCACGTATATATATATATATATATATATATATATATATATATATACATAGATATACGAAAGAAAAAAGAGACAGAGCCAGAGCCAGAGACAGAGAGAGAGAGAGAGAGAAAGGGAGAGGGTGGGTGGGAATTTATAAAACGCGGAGACGAACTTTTGAAATACGTTCTCTATATATATTATTAATCATCTGATCAAAATCATCGTACTCTTTGTTAGATGAATAGAGATAATTCATCTTATCGAACTATCGCAGTACAAATTTTCTCTCTGATAATCTCTCTTACTTTTGTCAAAGATTTATTAATTAATCATTCGCTTTTTCTTTTCGATCAATCGAATTTCAATTTATTTATTTTAATTGCTATAGTAATCACGACGATATATATATATATATATATATATATATATATTGGCTTTTGACGAATACTTCTTTTTTTTCTTTCTTTTCTTTCTTTCTTTCTTTTTTTTTTCTTTTTTTTTTTTTTAAATCCATTTTCGTTCTTTTAAGCTTAAACCCCCTATCGTCCCCCTTTTTCCGGGTCCCTTTTAATATAATAATTAAAAGATATTTTTTCCTGTGTAAATTCGATAAATCATATCTTCGGAAAAAAAAAGAAAAAAGAAAAAAGAAAAAAAAAAATCAATCCACGTTGTAATACACGTATCGTACACGTATACGATCGATTTTAATTTTTGGATCTCTCTAAGTCAATCGAACGTCTGTTTTCGAACGCATAGAAATAGTGAAGTATAAACAGATCTGGAGTACTCTCCCCCTTCCCCCCCTCCTCCGCTCCCCTCTTCTCTCTCACTCTTTCTCTCTCTCTCTCTTTTTTTTTTTTATTTCCCATCGTATACATTTAGTACGCATTCTCGATATTGAACCGAGCCACTCGACCTAATTATTGTAATCATTCTCGTAGACCTTAGAATCTCGGTCACAATTACGTCCATTTAAAAGATGCTTCATTTTCTTTTATCTTTTTTACTCCCTTTTACTTCTTCATCTTTCTTCGTTCATATTTCACGTGTAATACGATATTATACCATTCGCAAATATTAAGATATAAACGTACACATATATCGTGGATGATATTATTTCTATATTATATATTTTATATTATTTCATATTATTGATTTTTCTTGTTATTGTTATTGTCGTTGTTATTGGGAAAAATTAATATAACGTTTGTTAAGTGTATGAAATTTCAATTAAAATCTATACATATACTTATATACGTACGTACGTATATATCTACGTACTATATATATATATACATATATATGTAAATAAATTCATTTGGAATTTTATTTTAATTTTTATTAATTAAATCATTACGTTATGTTAATTAAATTATATGTATATATATACATATATATATATATATATTAAATTTATTTGAAATTAATATGATATTATATGTTATAAAACAAATAAATAAATAAATACATAAATAAATATGTAAATATATATATATAGCGAGCGAGCGAGAGAGAGAGAGAGAGAGAGAGAGAGAGTGTGTGTGTGTGTGTGTGTGTGTGCAAGAAAATGAAAGAGGCAGGTGTATGAAAATTTTTGTCGAAAGGAATGCGGATGATATCGAGTTAGGTGAGAAGGAGGAGGAGGAGGAGCAGAAGGAGGAGAAGGAGGAGGAGAAGACGAAGAGTTACTTCGGTCTCTCGAGTTTTCTTCTTACCAAGAGTTTAGCCGAACAGAAAAGAGAGATAGAGAGAGAGAGAGAGAGAGAGAGAGAGAGAGAGAGAGAGAGAGAGAGAGAGAGAGAGAGAGAGAGAGAGGAACAAGGCGTAACCCACTTTTGCAAAATTAGATTCGCACGCGCTCGTAGCATCAACGTCGAATCTAGGCGAGTATACGATAGGAGAGGAGAATAGAAGATTGGTGAGAAGAGGAGAGGAGAGGAGAAGAGAAGAGAGTAAAGTAAAGTAGACGAGTCACCTCGGAGGGTCTCGTTCTATTCACCTCCTACCTCCTTCCTCCTACCTTCTCCCTCCTCCTTCTCCTCTTCCTTTTCGTTCTTCTAAGCTTCCGACTCCCTGCTGAGTTTTGCTTACATCTATCCAACGTGAAAGCAGCTACAGTGCTGAAAACGATGTGCAGATGTGTCCAACCAATCCTTTTCTTCCTATCTCTATATATCTCTTTCTCTCTCTCTCTCTCTCTCCGACTCTCTCACCTTCTCTCTCTCTTTATCTCTTTATCTCTTTATCTCTTTATCTTTTTCTTTCTCTTCTTTTTCTTCTCTTTTTTCTTTTTTCTTCCTTCCTTTTTTCTTTCCTTCTTTCTTTCTTCCTTTTTTTTTCTTTTTTTTTTTTTCTTTTTTTTTTCTTACTTTATTTTCACCGTTTGTAAAATTCGTTAAAATAGAGATACTCAACTTATTGTAAGATCGTACCTTCGAAAATCTCCCGTGATACTGATACGTATATTAAATATATAATTTAATATATAAATCTTATTAATATATAAATCAATAAATATATAAATCTGAGGCGTTTCATTAGATTTTATTTTATTATAATTTATTTCATTTTATTTCATTTTATTTTATTTTATTTTATTTTATTTTATTTTATTTCCACTTGTTATAAACAGAACTATACTACGATCTATATTTATACTATCGGAGTACGTTGGTTATGCTTAAACATTTTCATCGAAACGAATGCTGCTGCGTCGAGGAGTGGTGATGATGGAGAGATAAAGAGAGAGAGAGAGAGAGAGAGAGAGAGAGAGAGAGAGAGAGAGAGAGAGAGAGACGGATAGATTAAGGGTGGGGTTTAGAAGATAAGTAGAGTTTGTAAATATAATATGCCAAGTATGAAAGGTTGAGAATCACTACTTACAGGATTAGTATGTTCCAACTTTTTTTCCCACACGTGGCATTCGTCGATTCAAAGATCTCGGCCGACATCTTGAAAATTGAAAGAAAGAAAGAAAGAAAGAAAAGAAGAAAGATAGATAAAAAGGAAAGAATAAGAAGTGGATAGTTAAATAGTTAGATATATGGATGGAAAATTTTCCTTAGAGAATTATCGTAGGATGTAACAATAATAATCTTTTTCCGAATGTAATTTACGTGAATTCTTTCATAAGAATTTTAATTCTAAGGGGGTTGAAGAAAGAACGAGAAAAAAAAAGAAAAAAGAAAAAAAAAAAAAGATCCATACGATATAATTTTTTCACACAATTTTATTATGTGATTTCTTGTCTATTTACTTCCTTTCCTCCCCCATTCCAACATCCCTCCCAAATCATCCATCCACCCGCTATACCCTTTCAATCGTCCTTCAATCTTTCTTTAAGTCGATAAATCGAAACGATTTACTTCTTATTTTCGAATTTATCATTAGATTATCCATGAGGATAAACGAGAAATTCGTGCTAATAAATTTTCTAAGTGCTCCAAAAATAACGGGACGTAATCGAGAAAGAGAGAGAGAGAGAGAGAGAGAGAGAGAGAGAGAGAAAGAGAAAGTGAGAGAGAGATAATAGAAAGAGAATCTTGGCCTCGGAAAGAGATAGACGGATGGATGTATAGAGAGAGAGAGAGAGAAAGGGAGAGAGAGAAAGATAGTCAAGGTAATTAAGAGAGAGAGAGAGAGAGAGAGAGAGAGAGAGAGAGAGAGAGAGAGAGAGAGAGAGAGAGAGAGAGAGAGAGAACGAGAGAGTTGTCTAATCACAAGAGGGATTGACTAGACTAGGAAGGAAAAGAGATGCAGGGGTTAAGGTCCCTGGGTCTTTGATCTACACACAGCCACGTGCATCATCAATGATTCTCTCGCATGAATTGTATGTCTATGTGTATGTGTGTGTATATATATATATATATATATATATATATGCTTTTAACTAGTCACTTTTATCTAGAAGTTATTAATAAAATCTTTTTCTCTCTGTGTATGTTTGTGTGTTTTGTGTTTTGTATGTTGTGTGTTGTGTGTTGTGTGTTGTGTGATATTATGAACGTGTTTCCGATGTGTTTTAATATTATCCGGATATCTCGTTCTTTAATGAACATTTTTTTTTGCTCTTTTATTTCTTTTTTATTTGTTCCATTTTTTTTTCTTTTTTTTCTTCGAAATTGATACAGGATTTAAGAACAATCTTATTAATTTCTTTTTCTCTTTTCTCTCTCTCTCTCTCTCTCTCTCTCGTTTTTTTTCTCTTCCTTTTTTCTCTCTCTTTTTCTTTTTTTTAACGCGAGATCTCAATATTTTTTTTCCTTTCTTTTTTTTTCTTTTCTTCTTTTCTCGTCTTTTTGGATTAGAAGACACACGAATTAGAAACGCTATAGGCCTATATGCTTTTGTTAGTTTTAAGATGGAAGTATTAATACTGAATGAAATGTTTTTTACAAGTAGATACATATACACTTATGTACGTCCCTTTAGTACGAACGGTGTAAATAAAAAAGATAAGGAAAACTGAATTTGTGTGTATATATATATATGTGTGTGTGTGTGTGTGTTTGCTTGTGTATGTGCAGGTTGGAATTTCGACACGAAGTGTCGAACTTTCCGGCTGGCTACGAAAAAAAGAAAGGAAAAAAAATAAAAAAAAAAAAAAAAAAAAAAAAAAAAAAGAAAAAGAAGAAAAGAAAAAAAAGGATATACTCGAAGGCAAAAGATGATTCTTTAGAAATTCTTCAAATCGGTAAACCGGTCCTCGACGTGATCTGATAGTCAAATGAAACTTTTGCCCGCAGACGGTCAATGTATTTTCTTTTTTTTTTTCCTTTTTTTTTCCTTTTTTTTTTCTTTTTTTTCTCTTACATTTTTTATCAGCTCGAATTTCTTAGGATTTTGCGAAGACAATTTCTCTCTCTCTCTTTCTCTCTCTCTCTCTTTTTCTTTCTTCTATTTCTTCTTTCTGTTTTTCTTTTTTTTTCTTCTTCTTTCTTTTTTTCTCTTTTTCTTTTTTTTTTTTTTCCTTTTTCACTAACGACCAATCGTTCGTAACATTAGAACAAAATTCAAATGAAATGTGACTTAAGTATAACGATAAGCACGATAAAAATTATATTGAATTAAATTGAATGAAAATGGACGATAAAAATTAAATAAAAAATAAATAAAGATTTATATATGTATGTGTGTGTGTGTGAGTGTGTGTGTGTACAATAAAAAGAAAAAGAATGAAAATAAAATGAAAGTTAATAGTCGTGAAAATTCTTTTTTTGTAACTAAGAATAATTATCACTTCAATCAACATTCTTATTATAAATAATAATAATAATAATAATAATAATAATAATGATAATAATAATAATAGATAAATGAAAAATTTTTTATAAGAATTTTGAAATACTTACAAATTCCAAATGTTTCTTTCGTTTCGTTTTCATTTTGTTCGAAAGTATTTCGATGATACGATTGTCGAAAAATTCAATCTCGATATGGTAATAGAAAATAAAATGTGTAAAAAAAGAAAAAGAAAAAGAAAAAAGAAACGAACAAACACACAAAACGTAAAAGAAGAAGGAAGAAAAATGAAGATCAATGCATCGTGCAAAATTTTCTTATCCTTTCGCGAAGAAATACAATTAATCCAATCATTATCAATAATACCTATTATAAATAATAACAATAACAATAACAATAACACTAACAATAACAAATGAAAAATTTGTAATAATAATTTTGAAATATTTGAAAAATCTCGATAGTATTCGTTTTGTTTTGAAATATTCATTGACGATCATCTCTTTTGTTCGGGATCAATCGATCGATCATTTTACAATAGTCATTTATCTCGTTACGTATATAACAACGCACCCTCACCGTTCTCTTCTTCCAACAGCAGCCTCCCCTCCTCACCCCCCTCCTCACCCCCCTCCTCACCCCCCTCCTCACCCCCCGCCGCCCCCTTCTATAACCGCGTCCTCGAGTTTCTGGTATTGTAGGTCACGATCTTGATCGCGGCCACCGTGTTAGCTGCGTCTGGATCGGTAGCATTCTCTCATCGTCGTTGTCTCGTGCAACTCGTGAGTAGTACGTTGACGCTCTTTGCCCGACGGGGGAATTCGTGCCCCGTAATTTCTTCGTATTACCGAGGAGGAACGTGTACAACCGTGTAGAAACCATCGTCGTGCTCTCTTCGAACGAGTTCAACGAGGAAAGAATATTTAAAACGATCACGATACATATATATATAAATATATATATGTCTCTTTTATTTTCTTGCTTTCTTACTTTTTTTTTTTCCATGCATCTTTTTTTTCTCTTTTCATTTCTTTCTTTTTTTTTTTTATATATTTTTATATATATTTTTTCTTTTTTTTTTTATATATATATATATATGTCTCTCTTTTTTTTTCTCTTGCTTTCTTACTTTTTTTTTTTCCATGCATCTTTTTTTTCTCTCTTCATTTCTTTCTTTTTTTTCTTTTTTCTTTCCTTTTTCTTTTTTCTTTTTTCTCTTCTCTTTCCCTTTTTTTCTTCTCCTACTGCCGACTCTTTGATATAAAAAAAAAAAAAAAAAGAAAAAAAAATACAATGATATAAAATACAATAAAGGAGGAATTTTCTTTGTTTATATATGAAATAATGAAAGGATAATTTTGGAAAAATTAATTGACTTTCTTTTTCTTTCTTTCCTTCTTATTTTTGTTTTTTTCTTTTTTTTTGTTTTTTCTTTTTTTTTTTTTTTTTTTTTTTTTTTTTGGCTAACGTGTAAGATGTAGGTAAAACGGGGAAGGGTGGATTGGGAGGGGGATGGGGCGGAAGGAGTATTTAAAACGATCACGATTTCTTTCTTTCTTTTTTGATTCATTTTTTCTTTTCTTTTCTTTTCTTTTCTTTTTCTTTTTCTTTTTCATGCAGCCGGACTCTGATGTTAAAAAAAAGAAGAAGAAAAAAAAAGGAACACAAAATAAATGAATGGGTAAAGAAAATAATGTACAATGAAGGAATTTTGTCGTTTAGAAGAAATAATGAGGGATAATTTTGGAAAAATTAATTGACTATTTTTTTTTTTTTTGTTTTTTTTTTTCCTGAAAGAACGTTATAGAATACAAGTAGGTATGAAAATAATTCGTATGAATGTTTCATTGAGCTTTGCGTTCTTTCAAAGATATTAAAAGTAATCGTATTAAAAATATTAATGACACAAATTATATTAATTAAATAAAATAATTGAATATAATTAAATGTTAATTATATTAATTATATAAAAACTGTATGTTAAAAACGTTTTAACGGACATTTAAGAATTACAATTAACAAGAGAAATTCATTATTTTCATTATTTTCTTTCTCTCGATATTCGTACGAAATATATTTGTTAGAGAGATATTTGAATTCTTTCTGTTCTTTTTTTTTTTTTTTTTCTGTATTACTTATCGTAAAAAAGACGTTTAACTCTTTGTTATGCAGTATAATTAACGTTTATGGATAAATTCAGACGCGCGTGTTGATAAAATCGCGTGTCGTTTTACGTACGATAATATCGTCGTCGTTTATAAGATGACGTGACATTCGTATTTGACGAGGCAAAATAATAACTGCGAAGTACGAAGAAAGAGAAATAAGAATAAGAATAAGAAAAAGAAAAGGAAGAGAGAGAGAGAGAGAGAGAGAGAGAGAGAGAGAGAGAGAGAGAGAGAGAGAGAGAGAGAGAGAGAGAGAGAGAGAGGAAGATGTACAAGATCGTCGTTGGAAGGAGGTCGATAGGCCGACGATCTCGATTTTAAAACATACTTTGCGAGAAATTGTATTCTCGTCAATTTTTCCTATTTCGATTCTTTTAAAAAATTACATAAAACAAAAGAAAAAAAGAAAAAAAATGGTCACATGGAAAATTCATCCGAACGGAACCGATCTAGTGAGTCTTGAATAAAATATAAGAAGAATTGAAAAAACAAAAAAAACAAAAAAAAAAGAGAAGAAAGAATAAAAAGAAAAACAATGATAACAATTAATTTTAATTTAATAATTTAATTTATATATATATATATCATATTATTAATGCATAGAGTTTTTTATTTTTCTTTTTTATTGTTTATTCTCTATTTTTTTTAATAATCAATTAGAAAAAGATATTCAATAATAAAAAGTACGTTTGTTTTTATTTGTTATTTTTTATTTCTCTCTTTTTTCTTTTCTTTTCTTTTCTTTTTTTTTTCTTTCTTTTTTTTTTATCATTGGATTTAAATATTATCGCGTAATTAATTTTTACAAAAATTTCGAATAATATAAGCCGATTATTTATTTAATATTTCATGTATTTCACAATGATTCCAAATAATAATAATAATAATAATAATAATAATATTAATAATAATACATAATAATAAATAATAATAATAATAATAATAATAATATAGAATCGTCGATCGAGAAGAAAGTACTAAATTCTAATTCATTAGCAGTAGCCATATACGATTTTTACATCCTATATAAATCTTCTATCTACATATACATTTTATATATATATATACATATATAGATACACATACAGACATATACACGTATACGCATAAATATATCATTATACATATGGTGGCCCATATAAATGGTACCATTAAAATTGACACAACAATTTTTACATCCAACATATATCTTCTATTTATATATATACACATACACACACACACACACACATATTACATGAGTATCGATCTATACATACATACATACATACATACATAAAAAAAAATATGTATATAGTGAGAGAATACAGAAAGATCTTTATGCAATATACATAACTATTAAACTTGACAGAATGGAAATAATAAAAAGGAGGATGAAGAAAAGAAAGAAAAAATAAATAAATAAATAAATAAATAAATAAATAAATAAATAAGTAAATAAATAAATATACAAACAAAAACAAGAGAAAATAATCTCAATGTATATAACTTAACGAATCAAAGATAATAGATCATAGAGTATTTCGCAATTTATCGATCGTGAAATCATCTATTCGAGATATCGAATAGTTCGAGACGACACGAATATTATCTCGTTCGATTAACAAAAAAGTTATTCTCCGAAAGAACAGGTTTTTCCTTGGATCAATCCATCGATCGGGATCGATCGATCGATCTATCGATCGTTATTCGAATAACAAGTGTACTGCGATATTTTAAGAAGAAGAACAAGAACAAGAATAAGAATAAGAAGATGACGATGATGATGACGATGAAGAGGAGGAGGAGGAGGAGAAGGAGGAGGAGGAGGAGGAGGAGGTGGAAGAGGGAGGGAGTATGTAATAAGGGGGGGGGGGTGGGAGACCATTCTAAGATTAATTGGTATCTTCGTGTGATTTTTCGAGTTGTTTTAAAATGTAAATATACATATAGATCAATAGCAGGCATAGTTCGTGATGATAAATTAATAGTAATCGTGAGATTACGTGTCAAGTTATTTCGATTCGTTACCATTAACTTAACGAGAGATACTCGATTACATCACTGCTCTGTTTAAATAGACACATCAGAGTTCTCTCTTTCTTTCTCTCTTTCTTTCTTTCTTCCTTTTTCTTTCTCTCTCTTTCTCTCTCTCTCTCTCTCTTTCTTACGTTGTCTCTTTCTATCTCTTTATCTATTTATCTGTACGTTTATCTCTATCTCTTTCTAACTTACATCTATACTACTCTAGTCATGCCTACTTTCTGTCTCTTTCTCTCCCTCTCTCTCTCTCTCTCTCTCTCTCTTTCTCTTTCTTCTTTTCTTTCTTTCTTTCTTTCTTTCTTTCTTTCTTTCTTTTTCCATTCTTTTTTTACTCCTTTTCTTTCTCTCTTTTTCTCCCCATATTTTTTTACTTTTTTCGTTTCTTTTCTCACTCTTATTTTCTTTCTTTTTAATTTAATTTCTTTTTTTTTTTTTTTACCTTTTTTTCTTTTCAATTTTTTTTGTTCCATCCTTTTCTCTCATTCTTTTCTTTCTTTTCTTTTTTTTTTTTTCTTTTTTCATTTTTGTAATTCCTTTTCCTTTCCCCTTCTTTCCTTTTTCTTTTCCATCGTTGTCCAATCATCGGTCGTCTGATTAATCATAGTGATCAATTAAAAGAAGAAAGAGAGAGAGAGAGAGAGAGAGAGAGAGAGAGAGAGAGAGAGAGAGAGAGAAATTGTTTTGTTATATATTATTTTTTTAATGTCGTTAAATAACGATGGAAATTTATTACGAGAATATGAGTGGAATTAGAGTTTTTTTTTTTTCTTTTTTTCTCTTTTTTTTAATTCGAATCGAAAAAAGAAATGTTCATATATCGAAAATGCCTTTAATTGTTGATATATTTCTCATGCTCATGAGATATTCTTCTCATGCAAATGAGGTCATTGATGAGCCACGTGCTTTGTGAGATAATAAAAATTACCCTTAATCTTGTTGTACGGTAATAAGTAACGGGGTTGAAACAATTTTTGTAATTCTTTCTTTTGTATTTTTTTTTTTTTTTTTTTTAACATTATCGTCGAACTTCGTTTTCGAAAGAACATGAAAAAAATTATAAAAATTTATATATGAACGTGTAAAAGAGAGAGAGAGAGAGAGAGAGAAAAGGAAGATAATTTTCTTAAACAACAATCAATTTTGTCCCCTCCTCCCCCCCCCCTCTCCCCTCTGCCGCTTCCCTCCTATTAATATTTAATATCCAATTGATCGATATTTTTTGTCAATGAACAATTAACAAAATTTTTCACATCAATAAATATCCATTTTTCGTTTAAAGTTTAAAACAAAAGTTAATTTATTCTAACGATTAAAATCATTATATAGATATAAGAAAATTGAAAAAAAAGTCAATTAATAACGATGAAACATTCGCTATTCAACGTGTCGATCGTCGTCGATCGTTGTAGATCGTCGTCAGGATCGTTGTTAGGATATTGCGTTTAGTAATTTTATTCGACGAGAGTGAAGTCATTAATTTACATCTGTCAGCGACAGAAAATACGTACGTACGTACGTACTCGGGTACGTAAGATACGCGTTCTCATTATAAGCGTCTCTGGTTATCGCAATCGCCTCATCAAAATCACGTACAATTTACAGCTCGTCGTTTGACGAGAGAGCTATTCGAAGATCGAGATATGATCGCACGTGTCTAACGATACCTGACTATTAATTTAAACAAACAGGAACGTTCAATAAGTCATCATCATGATCATCATCATTATCATCATCGTCGTCGTCATCGTCATCGTCATCGTCATTGTCATCGTCATCGTCATTTCCAATTGGTTTTCAACACTACGAATAATTAAATTTATTCGATAAAATAAAAAAAAAAAAAAAGAAAAAAAAAATAATAATTATCGGTATTATCGCACGGATTTTTTTTCTTCGCTCCAATTGCGTACCCCCACTTATCCTCCTTCTCCTCCTTCCTTCTGCCCCTCTCCTCC
>NC_060955.1:22622171-22627171 GCF_910589235.1 Vespa crabro | reverse complement strand
GAAAAGTTTCTATAGGCAATTATATAAATTCAATTATATTGTATACAATAAATTGCAAGATGTCCTGATCGTGTAAAGTAAATAAATAAATAGTCGCGAAAAAGGGTAATTAAGTTTTCAAATTGTATGTCTAGGAACTTTTCGTCTTTACTATGTATACTCAATATTTTCTTTTCAGCTTCTTTTTTTTTCTTTTTTTCTTTTTTCTTATACAAAGTCACGCACACACATTTGTCACATTAATATTATTTGCTTAATTATTTCAAGGACTTTTTGATAAGAATAAATGCATATATATATATATATATATATATATAATTTTCTCTAAAATGATATGATATCTATTTATTTCTAATCATCGGATTATCTATTTATATCTAATATTTTCTTTAATGCAAACCGATACGTGTCCAGAGCAAGGACGATGCACCCTTCGAAGCGTGTAAAATCGGATTAACGCGCGATAATCGTCCTGTTGCATCCTGTTTTCAACGTGTTCACTAATATCATCTAAACACCATCTTGAAACTTGTAAATATCTACCTGTCGCGATATATACTAGGATAATTTGCATCATTCGCAGTATTTTTATCGGTTTTCTTCGAATCTTTATCATTATCATTATCATTATTATTATTATTATTATTATTATTATTGTTATTATTTATTTTTATTATTATTTTTCTTTTTACTTTTTATTATCTTTTTCTTCTTTCTTTTCTTCTTTTCTTCTTTTTGTTTTTATTTTTTTCTCTCGCAAAAATTTCATTACAAGGATTTTTTCCGATCGGTTTTCCTTTCTGTTTTTCTTTCTTTTCACGATTTTTTTTTTTTTACTTATTAATTTGTTTTTCTTTTTCTTTTTTTTTTTTGTTTTTTTTTGCTTCTTCCTACTCACAACAACAAAAATTTATGATCTATGCGACACGATAATTCATTGCACGAAGTAATTGCAGTCACCATCCTTCTTTCTATGCTAACTTTTAAAAATGAGATTAGAGATAGATTTACATGGATCTTTCTCATTATTTTTTTTTCCTTTTCATTTTTCTTTTTTTTTTTTTTTTCCTTATTGAAAGAAGATTTTCAAACGAGAAAAAATAATTTAATAACATAAGTACAGAAGTAGCATATGATAAATAGTTTATAACAGGTATTTAGAACATTAGCTTTAATTTTATATCTCTTTTTATTTTACGACTTTTTATGGAATACTTTATGAATCGTATGTGAAATCATTGTGAATTTTGTTTTTATTTTTGGAAAGGAAAGAAAATGAAAGAAAAAGAAAAAAAAGACAAGAATATGAGATTGGGGAGAGGGGGAAGTAAAATTTGTTTTTGTTTTTTCTTTTCTTTTCTCTCTCTCTCTCTCTCTCTCTCTCTCTCTCTCTCTCTCTCTCTCTCTTTCTTTTTCTCGAAAGTTGAAGATTCTTCGGGAAGAAAAAATAGTTTGTAACGTTTAGAACGATGTTTAGAATTTTGACGCTCTTAGAAAAACATTCGTTCTTTTTTTCCTTTTCTTTCATTCTTTATTTCTTTTTTTCGTTCGTTCGTTCGTTCGTTCGTTCGTTCTTTCTATCGTTCTTTCTTCCGCACTAGTCGAAATAGTTTATAAAAAGGGGAAGCTTGCCGTCGAAAAGTTTTGGAGTCGCGCCAGTAAACTCGAATATCACGGATATTCATTCGACTTTGGAGCCGGTACGACCAGTTTCATAGGAACCCGACGACCTTCGTTGAAATGTGTAATATAATAGTCGGAATTAATTGAACATTTTTTTGGACGACAAAGAACAAATATTCTTGACCACCTACAGTGATATATATATATATATATATACATATAAATATATATTTATATATATATGTATATATACACACATATATGGATGTACGTAGGTATATATGTACGTGTGTATTTTATTTGTGTGTGTTTATATGTATGTACGAATACTTGAATTATCTTTCGATTATCTTTAATATCTTTGGTTTTCATTGCTCAAAAGAAAAAGAAAAAAAAAAAAAAAAAAAAAAAAAATCAATATAAAGAGCAATTAATGAGAGAAATATTTGTATTATTTTTTTTTTTCCTTTTTTTTTCTTCTTTTTTTTTTTTTTTTTTTTTGAGAGAGAGAGAAATTTCCAAGCAATCGTTCGAAGGATCTTTTGCGAGAAATTGAAAAAAAAAACAAGAAAAAGAAAAAAAGAATAAGATAAAAGAATCATCTCCGTTATCTTCAATATTTATCTTAATTTCTTTTTTCTCTCTCTTTTTGTTCTCTGAAATAGGAAGAGGAAAAGAAATATTCGTATTATCTTTTTCTTCTTCTTTTTTTTTTTTTTGGAAGAAGGGGCGCAAGATGTTTCGAAGAAATCGGTCGAAGGATCTTTCGCGAGAATACAAAAAAAAAAAAAAAAAAAAAAAAGAAAAACAAGATAAAAAAAGAAAAATTACAAAAAAAAAAGAAAGGAACAAAATTCATCTTCGTTATCTGTTTGTCCTTTTTTTGTTTTTTTATTTCTTAAAAGCGAACATGAGAAAGCAAAGAAGAAGAAGAAAAATAAAAATAACAATAATAATAATAATAATAATAATAATAATAATCTTTTCGAAAAATTCATCTGAAGATTATTCGTTTGAAAATAATTTTTAACGATGATATTATCGTCGATGACGCTCGTAAATAATCTCATGTCGTTATTAAAAAAAAAAAAAAAAAAAAAAAAAAAAGGAAAAGAAGTAACAAAAGAAAAATTTCCATAAAATGGCAGATTAATATATCCCCATATAGAAAATCTTTTATGTACGTCGTTTTAACAGAGAACAAGTAATGTATGATAGTAGTAGTAGTTATTATTTGTATTGGAAATATGGTTTACAGGCCACCCAGAAGTCCTCCATTGTTGTATCATGCACATACATAGGCACATACATACATGTATACATATATATATATATATATATATATATATATGTATATGTATATGTATATGAAAATGTAATACCTCAGATTGATTTGATTTAGAAAGAAAAAAGGTGAGAAAGGAGAAGAAAAATTATCAAGGATGGATCTTAAAAAAATTAATTCCTCAGTTAAACATAAAAAAGAAAAAGAAAAAAAAAAAAAGAAAGAAAGAAAGATCAATTAACAAGGAGACACAGAAGCAAACGATAGTTCGTAAAATTATTATAAGCAGGTAGAAGTGGTTGTTTGTTGGGGTGTGAGGAAGGGTATAGGGCACTTGGGGGGAGGGGGTGAGGGAAGATAGAGGGAACGAGAACTGGCATTTATAAGGGTCCAAAAGTTTCTCTTAAGTGATTTTCTTTCTTTTTTTCTTTCTTTCTTCTCTCTCTTTTTTTTTTTTTTTATTCCTTCTTCTTCTTTCTTCGAGATGCATTTTTAGAACCCTAGATTCCTTTCCAAACAAATTTATATAATTATAGAAGATCTAACAGAGCTTCTGTCCATCGTATTTTATTGGAAACGGTGTTGTGATCGATATTATTATATTTTTATTTTTTTTTTATTTTTTTTATACACATATATCAATTACGAACATTTTGATCCGCAACCTTTAGGAACTTCTTTGACTACCCGATCTGGGAATTTTTTTTTCACTTTTCCCCAACCCCTCTGCCCTTCCCCCCCCCACCCCCTGTACTTTGCAATCGTCGATGTATCTAAAAAAAAAAAAAAAAAAAAAGAAGTGATATACATAGATGTTCCATGTCGTTTCGATTGTCATCGAGAGGAATCATACACACATGCACGCACGCACGCGCATATCACATATACTAAATTAAAAGTAAAGTAAAGTAAAATGAAGTAAAGTGAAGTGAAGTAAACTAAAGTTAAATTAAATTAAAACGAACTATAAATGTTCATTGCAGGGAGGGGGGGGATCTGTGCTTACGATTTGCATTTGAGAGTTCCTATAAGCTTACTCTCGAGCTCTCTTGTCTAAGAGAAAGGGTGGGAGGAGAGAAGAGAGAGAGAGAGAAAGGAGAGAGAGAGGAGAGAGAGAGAGAGAGAGAAACATGGGGCACAAAGACGGACTTCAGGGTTACCGAGAACTCTCGGTAAGAGCGTCGTTTTTCTCCTGTCTCCTTCTACCTCTCTCTCTCTCTCTCTCTCTCTCTCTCTCTCTCTCTCTCTCTCTCGCTCTCTCGGACTCTCTCGGTCTCTCTCTCTTTCTCTTTCTTTCTTTCTTTCTCTCTTTCTTTCTCTCGAACCTCTTATATTCTCTTTTTCCCTCATCGCAAACGCTGCCAACGACCTCGAAGTTCTCCGCTCGCAAGATCTCATCGACCTTTTCGACGAGCCCGATACGTTTTTCACGAGCCCTCCTTCAAACAACCCCATTTTCTTTTCTCCTCTCCTTTTTTTTCTTCCTTATTTCCTTTCTTTTCTTTTCTTTCTTTTTTTTCTTTTTCTTTCCTTTTCTTTTCTTTTTCTTTTTCTTTTTCTTTTCTCCTCTCCGCAATTCGCAAAATCTGTTGGAAAAGATAATCGTTTAAATGTGAGACGAGATAATGAGAGAGAGTGAGAGAGAGAGAGAGAGAGAGAGAGAGAGAGAGCTAAATTGAAGAAAAGAAAAAAAAAAAGAAAGATTACAATGTTCCATTTCTCTTTTCTAATCGTTTCTAATCTATTCCGAATACGTACATAAAAATATGTGTTCCCCGTATGGGGAGGGGTTTTCTTTTTTGTTTCCACGAGCATAAATAAATCCCGATTTAAGTGTGTACATCTTTCTAGGATGTTTACCAGCAAACGAGTTCGAGTTATCTGGTAGAATAACAACCCGTCGCCCTTTCGTTTGTAAACCAATGTCCGTACGTAATGCTCTCTTATATCGATCATCGCCATTTGAAATAAACATGAGAGAATGAAAGAGACAAAAAAGGATCAGGGAGTAGGTTGGGAGGGAAGCGGGAGATAGGAAAACTGAGTCCATTAGAAAGAAAGGAAGAAAGAGAGGGGAGAGACAGACAGACAG
>NC_060955.1:22614671-22617171 GCF_910589235.1 Vespa crabro | reverse complement strand
TTGACTGTAATTGCATATCATTCTCTCTTTCTCTTTCTCTCTCTCTCTCTATCTCTTTCTCTTTTCTTTTTCTTATTTTGTTTAAGTCAGAGAAGACTAATAGCTCCGATCGTGGTTCATTAATGCTTCCTTCTTCATCTCTCTCTCTCTCTTTCTCTTTTGATATTCTCGATCTCATTATCGCCATTCTCTCCTCGTCTCTAACGAGACGAGACGAAAGGTGGATTCAGAAATGTCGTGAGAACGATCCTTCTATTCTCTTTTACTCTATAGACACGTATACATGTAGAATGTGCCATGTACATATGTATATGAGTACGTACGTATTTATATTATTTGTATATGAATATACATGTATATATGTATATATGTATATACGTACGTATGTATGTATGTATGTATGTATGTGTTTGTGTGTATATATGTATGCATGCATGCATGTATGTCTCTTTCTTCCATTATTTTATTTTTATTCTTAGCAAGTACGGAATGCAAGCGTAGGTGGGTTTAACGTGGGCGTCCTCTCCTTGTCTAGCTTAGGCGAGCGTGTGTCCCCATGTTACGTTAGAAGAAAATCTAGGATATTGTTTCTTTTGGCCAATCTATATCACATAATATGTATTACATAAATGAGTTATATAAATAATTTCATTTTTTTTTTTTTGACCTGTTTGTCTCTTCCGATGTTATCCGACGTAAGGAAATAGAGAAAGATTGAGATCAACAAGATGTTATTAGAATATATATATATTTATTTATTTATTTATTTATTTATTTATTTATTTATTTATTGTATACAAATTACGTATATTAAATTGTATAAGAAGGTAATATCTTTTTTATATTCAAATACCAAACGTACAATTACTTGACACAATTCAAATTAATTAAGCTTGAATAAATAAATAAATAAATAAATAAATAAATATATATATATATATGTTGGTATATATTTGTATACATATAATATAGTATATTATATACATATCGGAATATAAATAAATATTTGTTTCCAAGCTTGTGCTTGTATATACGTAAAAAAAAAAAAAAGAAAAAAAAGAGAGAAAAAAAAGAGGAGAAAGAGGAAGAAAAAAATCGATAGAGATAAAAATTAACAAACATAATATTCATATATATATATATATATATATATATATATATATATATATATATATTAAGCAATATTATTTAAAATACATTTACTATATATGATAACAAACGACGAGGTTCATAAATATTTGCATATTTGAAAGAAGGAAATAGCAAAAATTAATGCGAATGGAATACGAAATGTTAGCAATTCCGTTCCCTCGATGTGAAAAAAAAAAAAAAACGGAAGGAAATTGAATGGAACACCCGTCGGTGGGTCGGATGGGGTGGGGATGGGATTTGGTAGGTAGGGAGGTGAGGAGATGGGAGGGAAAAAAGGGATATAGAGATAGAGACAGACGCTGGATACCCCGTACGTGTAAAACGTATTAAATTTGTTTTGTTATCCCTTTCAGACGGGCCATATGAGAACTTCGAGCGGAAGTTACTTCATTAAACCGGCCGAGCATTGGCGCGAGAACGAGAAGGACTCAATGATGGTATCCTCTTTGCAGCATGCTATCTACCGGGTCCGTCCTCCCGCTGAATCAAATTCGTCCAACGAAATTGACGAGGATATTTCTGACGGTGTTCGCAACTGTGCTGTCATTGGTAAGATCCTTTTTGACTAATTTTTTTCCTTCATCTTTCTCTCTCTCTCTCTCTCTCTCTCTCTCTCTCTCTCTTTCATTTCTTTTAGCCCTTTTTTTTTGTTTATTTCTTCTTCGGTTTTTATTTATTTATTTTTTTTCTTTTTTTTTTTTGTTTTTTTTTTTTTTTTGTAAAGCTGAAAGAATATCTCTCGTCCCTCGATCTTCTTCTCCCTTCTCGTCTCCTCCTCTTACTATTATCATGAGAAAAAATAAAATCTCTCTCTGTATTTTGTTACCGATGATCCTCCTACCTTGGCAAAAAAAAAACAAAAAAAAAAGAAAAAAAAGATGGTTAGTACATCTTTCGTTAAGTGATATATATATATATATATATATATATATATGTGCGTGTGTGTGTGTGTGTGTGCATTGACTTTTTTTTCCTTCTAGTTTCTTTCTCTCTTGGACGGAGAGTTTGTAAATTTTTTTGTAAAGTTGTGCGCATTGGTTTTTTTTTTTTTTTTTTTTTATTTAATATAAAAATATTGATTTTTTTTTCTTTTTCTTTTTCTTTTTTTTTTTTTTTAAGGAAAGTGACTCTATTATTAGAATAATTTGCTTAATAATAAGTTACTTAGGTGGTTTGTTCAATTATTAGGATTTAAAAATTGTGTAGGATTTTTTTTTTCTTTTTCTTTTTTTTTTTTTTATATATATAACAATGTATCATTATATTCTGTTATCGTAAAAGAAAAAAAACAAAAAAACAAAAAAAAAAAAGAAAAAAGAAAAAAAAAAGAAGGAAAGAAAGTAACTCG
>NC_060955.1:22589671-22609671 GCF_910589235.1 Vespa crabro | reverse complement strand
TCTATAATTATAAGATTAATATTGATTTGGTTTAATATTATCTCTCTCTCCCTTTCTTTCTCTCTCTGTCTCATATATTCTTTTTCTCTCTTTGATCAAATTTCTATGTAAATTTATAATAATAAAATTTTGTAAAGTATTTTATTCATACGCTTATAAAATTGAGAAAGTAACGTCTGTGATCCTTTCGATTTACGTTATAATTAAATCTCTCTCTTTTCCCATGATAAAATTTTTTTCTTATAAAATTATGGTAATAAAATTATACAAAATATTTATTCATACGTATATAAAGTTAAGAAACTAATGTCTATGGTTCTTTCGTTTTAACGATTTACATTGTGTAATGAAGTCTCTCTCTCTCTCTCTCTCTCTCTCTCTCTCTCTCTCTCTCTCTCTCTCTCTCTCTCTCTCTTTCCCCTTTTAAGTAAAATTTCGACTGACATCATCGATACGAATTTCTCTGACGCTAATTTTGAAACCGGTCACCGATCTAAATTTTCATTTAACATTGCGATAGACTTTCAAGAAAATATTTATATCATAATGTATGAAGTTACGGAACATTGTAAATAAATAGATGATGAGATATATCTATCATTATGTACGTACATACGTGTTACCATATTGTACTTATACTATGCACGTGTATACTATCCACTTATATATATATATATATATATATATATATATATATATATATATATATACGTGCAGTTTACGTACGTACATATATATATATATATATATATATATATATATATATATATGTATATAAAGAACGAAGGAGAATATAAAGCTAATGGAGAACACGACCGATTACAAGAATGTAATTACACAGCCTTCGGCTCTGGGTTCTTTCTTTACTCGTTCGAATTTCAATCATTATTAACCTCCCCGATGTATCGGACTACGTGATCGCGAACATGGAACGTACATAGAGGCGAAGGTGGAGATGAAAATGGTGATGGTGGTTGATGTTGGTAGTAAAAGAGAAGAAGAGAGAAGAATGGTAAGAAAGTGAACGACGATAGAAAGAAGAAAAGGTGAATTACCTTCTTTAAGGGCCCACCCTCGATGAACGATGTACTCCCCCTCTTGCCGCGCCCTTCTTTCTCTTATATCCAACAAATTCTTTTCGATTCTACCCCTTTTGTTATCTTTCTTAAAATGCTTAACGTATAGTTATTTTGATTTTTTTTTAAATAAATTAAACAACCTAGTTTATATATATATATATATATATATATATATATATGTATTTATGTGTTTATGTATATATGTAACAAAAGTAACTTGTGTATTATTCGATGGAATAATACAATACAGATAAATATATCAAAGAGGTGGGAGAGGGAAGAAGGAGGGTGGGAGAAGAGGAGGTAGAGGCAGAGGTGATCGATTGATCGATCGATCCTCTTCTTGTAAACCTATACTTACTAACTAAAGTATATCATTAACCATAATTACTTATTATATTATATTACATAGATTATTTTATAATACTTACTCTATATTATATATGGAATTAATATTTTATATATATATATATATATATATATATATATATATAATTATATATTAATATCATTTATAATAAGTATAGAATAATTCGTATAAAAAAAAATGTA
This sequence comes from Vespa crabro, assembly GCF_910589235.1. Lineage (NCBI taxonomy): Eukaryota > Metazoa > Arthropoda > Insecta > Hymenoptera > Vespidae > Vespa > Vespa crabro. The sequence continues at coordinate 22,608,040 of NC_060955.1, read as the reverse complement.
TATACATTTTTATTATATTACAACTTATATTATTAATTATATTATAAATTATATAATTAAAAATTAATGTTTTATGTTGTGAAATAAATTGAAAAAAAAAGGAAAAAAAAATGAAATAAAATAAAAAAAAAAAAAAAAAAAAAAAAACAAAAAAAGATTAACTTTCCTAATGAAAGTATGAAATAAGATTTGTCGCGAATATTTAACTAAATGACTAAAGGAGAGAAAGAAAATACATGGATAATATTCAATGGAAGAGAGCACGCTCTAGATAAATAATACAATACATACATATATCAAAGTATAGAACTGATCTATATCGATCGAGATCCATCGTGCCATCGTTCCATCGATCCATCGATTTGATATCAATCGATCTATCGGAATCAGCAGACCGCACGGCGCCCCGAATGAGCTTGCGCACGCGCTTATCGATGTGAATGCATGAGAAAGAAAGATAGAGAAAAAGAAAGAGAGAAAGAGAGAGAGAGAGAGAGAGAGAGAGACGATGTCGTCATCTCTCTCTCTCTCTCTTTCTCTTTCTCTCTCTTTCTGTACGAAGCGAAAGATCGATCGATCGATATGCAAAAGTCATTGACTCTGTTCGATCGGCCCAGAATAACGGACACTGTAATCGAGATCGAACTCACGCCATAGTCCTATCTTCTCTCGTATACATACAAAGGCATATATTTACACAGGTACATATATGTGCGAGTGTGTGAATATATATATATATATATATATATTAATACACATATGTATATATTGTATATAATGTACACGTAAACATTCGAGTTTTGCTGTCCATTTCTCTCAGATATGCGTTCGAAAGATCGATCAAGAGCAAAGCCTGTTATTACAGGTTGTGATCGAAATGACAGACATTACTCGATCTCTTTCGATTATTATCGAACGGTCTTGAAATAATCGACTGGTGGCCTTTCTTTCTTTTCTTTTTTTTTCTTTTTTTTTTCTTTTTTTTTTCTTTTATATATATATATAATTCTTTAGTGATTATTACAATGGTGGATCTTCTAAATAGCATTACTATAATACTCTGTTTGTACCTTTTTATGTAGGAATTTTTTTTTTCTTTTTCTTTTTCTTTTTTTTTTTTCTTTTTTTTTTTTTTTTTATGAAGAAAGAAAGAATGAAAAGAAAGTGAGAAACAGAAACAAGAGATTAATATGAAACTTGATAGGTTTATGATATTGATATACCAATTATTATTATATGTCAATTAATATATCAATATTATGAATTTATTAATATTGATATTTCTATAGTATTAATATATTAAGTATTAAAATACGTAATAATTTTAAATACGAAATAATAATTAATGTTTTTTAAATGTAATTATTTGTAATTCAAATTTTTTGACATTTATTGGCATCTATTAGACAAAAAAAAATATATATGCACATATATATATATATATATTTTTTTTTTTGTTATATATCAATTTTTATCTAAATATTTATAGATTCAAAAAATATATAATTATTTGTATCTATATATTATATAATATGAAAGTTATAATATTGCTGTACTAATTTCTCTTACTATATTTTATCAGTTGTTTATTATTATTTATATTTATCATAATTATTAGACTTAACATATTTTAACGTTAATAATATTACTTTTTATCTGATTGAGAGTGCAATTTACAGTTAAAATATTTACATAAAAATTTTCATACTTGCGAGATAATCGTGTAATTAAATATTTCTTACGATGCGAATAAACGATACGACAGAAAAAAAAAAAAAAAAAAAATTAAAAGAAAAATAAAACAAAAAAATAAAGAAAGAAAAAAGAAAAGGGAGCGAAAAAGAAAACAAACGATTAAAGTCAACAGAAATGTGTACGTTCCTCGAAATCATACGTGATATTATAGGAAAAATTTGTAATGTCTATTTCGCGATATTAATTATGGGAGAAATCGAATATAATCGATCTTTAACTATACCAATCAAAGGATTTTAAATCTCCCGCCTGTTTTCCTCGCTCGTTACAAATCTTTTAATAATAATCATTCGAAAGTTATCTTTCGTACCTTGTAATTTACTTCTGGTGAAAGTATCTTTCAGATGTCTTTAATATTTTCCGATAGATTTTTTTTATTTTTTCAATTTTTTCTTTCTTTCTTTTTCTTTCTTTTTTTTTTTTTTTTTTTTTTTTTTTAACGAGATTAAGTGGAATATCTTTTGACACGTAAAAGTACATATGTGCATACTTTAATTAATATGTTTACATGCATACATAAATATATATATATGTAGTATAATAGTTTCACAATCGATATTAAATAATAATAATAAATAAAAAATTGATAAAAAATTCATTAACATAATTAACTGGACAAATAAATAAATAAATAAATAAATAAATACAGGAATAATGGAATATAAAATAAAATCAGTGAGAAGTAATGATAATTAAAAATTAAAATATATCGTATAATATCGTAAAAAAGAAGAAAAAAAAAAGAAAGAAAGAAAGAAAGAAAGAAAAAAAAAGAACGGAGAAGAAAAAAAATAAAATTGAATAAATATAAAATAAAATTGAATAATGAAAATGTGAAGAATTGTGAATGAAAAATAAAACATAAAAATATAAGGATAAAAGAATAAATAAATAAATAAATAAATAAATAAATAAATAAATTAAGAAGAAACAAAAACAAAATAAAAAACCAATCTTTTCTAACGTATTCGTACATAAATACATACACATATATACAAACACACACACACACACACACACACACACACACACACACACACATATATATATATATATATATAAATAAATCAGAGATCGGTTAAAATTCAAAGGTAAATCACTTCACGCCCGTATAAGAATGTTCTCTCTTATGGGGATTTGTGTTCTCGCGAGCGCATGCTTACCTCCGACCCCTGAGCTCGCTTTCTCGTTGGAATTCCATAATCTTTCGATCGGCTTCTCCGACGCTTACGAGGTGCATCTTCTTTCTCTGTCTATCTGTCTGTCTATCTTTCTCTCTCTCTCTCTCTCTCTCCCTCTCTCATTCTCTCTCTCTACCTTTCTTCCTCTTTCTCTCTCTCTTTCTCTCTCTCTCTCTCTCTCTCTCTCTCTCTCTCTCTCTTTCTCTTTCTCTCTTTCTCTCTTCGATTACGTCGTACAAGAGAGAGCTCGTAGAACAACAGTAGGTAGAAGAGGAGAAGAAGGATGAGAGGATAGTGGGAAGAGACATCTTTGTTGCATATATTTTTTTTTCTTTTTTTTTTTTTTTTTTTTTTTTAGAGTGGTTAAGAAAAGAAAAGGAAAGAAAAGAAAATACCTACGGAAAAGATTAAAAAGATTTCAAGACGTCTGCGGTGTTTTGTTTTCTTTTTTTTTTTTCTTTTCTTTGTTTTTTTTATTTTTTTTGTTTTTTGTTTATTTGTTTCTCCTTCTCTTTTGTCCCTCTTAATTCTTTTTGAATTCTTTAGATCTTCTCTTATTTATTATCGGATATCTTTTTTTTTTTCCTTTTTTTTCTTTTTCTTTTTTTTTTTTTTATTGATGTATTTCTCTTTTTTTTTTTCTAATATGCTTATACATTGCTACATATGTATGTTTAATAATCATAACGATATATATACATATGTATATGTATATGAACAAAAATTTATTAATATACAATAAAATAAATATACTAGATTTAATATATATAAAATATAATAAGTAATATATGTGTGTGTGTGCGTGTGCGTGTGCGTGTGTGTGTGTTTTTTAATTAATACAAAATGAATTCTATCCGACGTCATGAAGAATTCATATTCGAAATTGGCAATTGAGAATCGTCTTCTACATTTTTCTTTGTTTATCTTTGTTTTTTGTTCTTTACTTTCTTTTTTTCTTTTTGCCTTTTTTTCTTTTTTTTTTTTCTTTTTTCAAAAAAAACAAGATCAGATTCGAATCTTAAGTGTGTATAAAAATTCAGCTTCATAAGAGACGCGTTTTCTCGATGATGGCCGATGCTTCAAAGATATCCTGAAAATATATCTTAAAGGCGTCTTTGTTTCCAATGTAACCGGAATAGACACGTCTTTCGCCTTGGCACGAAAAAAGTTTATATCGAATGTGGTTGGCAAGTAAACTCAATCGGTGGTGTTTACCTTCATGTGTTATTTCAAATGATTCTAATTTCGTATAAATAAAATTACAAATCATATCGTAATTTTTTATTTTTATTTATATATATATATATATATATATATATATATATATATAAAATTATAATTTTAAAATATTATTCAAGAAACGAATGCATATGTACATATATATATGTGTGTGTGTGTGCGCGTGTAAATTCATATATTTACATGACGAGTAGATATATATTGTAAATGTAAATATTATTCCATTACAAGTACATACATTTTTATATGTGAATATATTTCTGTGATAATTTATGTATGACGATTGTGTGTGTGTATACATGCATGTACATATATATATATATATATATATATATATATATGTGTATGTATAGATGCATTCATACATGCATATATTAAGATATATATCAGTATATTAAAAATAAATCTATATGTATGTATATTTTTATATATAATTTGTAAGTTGAATATATAGTTTTACATTAATAATTATAATTAATTTCAAGGATGGATAAATATTATTTTTATGCGATGAATATGTATATGTATACGTTCATATGTATTTCAATGATGAAGTATATATGTATATATATATAACTCGTATTCTGAACATGTAAATATATATATGTATATTATATATGTACATGTATATAGTAGTATGTACGATGAGTATACGAAACGTTATAAGAAGAAGAAAAATAAAAATAAAAATAAAAATAAAAATAAAAAGAAGAAGAAGAAGAAGAAGAAGAAAATAGAGAACGAAAATACTTAAGGAGAGTGAATGTTTTTAACGAACATCCATCATATCAGGCTACTTTCGCAGCTCGTAGATTAGAAGAGAGTATAATTTTCTTCTCCTCTCTTGGTACCCAAAAGGCGCCAGAAGGCGTCAATATCGATGAGCCTGTTCGCATCAGCTTCTTTCTTTAAATATGTACATTTAAAATTTTCCAATCTTTTTCCATACATATATATATATATATATATATATATATATATAAATGTGTGTGTGTGTATATATGAATTTCTTTTATATATGAATAATATGAAATTCTTTTTTATGAAAACAAACAAAGATAAATAAATAAAAAAAAATATATATATATATGCACATGTACATACATATGTATAGATTGTATATATTATATGCACAATGTATATATATATATATATATATATTTTTTTTTTGTTTTGATCCCTCTTAAGAAAAGAGAGAATAGAAGGGAAGGCCTAAAGGATGATTTATTCTTCTTTTATCATCGCGAAAAGTTAAAAGGCACACCTGTAACTTGGCTACTAACAGGTAGTCGACGACTAAAATTGTTCAGATAAAAAAAGTAAAAGAAAAAAAAAAGAAAAAAAAAAAGAAGAAGAAGAAGAAAAGAATGAGACTGACAGAAAGAATGTCTGTGTGAGAGAGAAAGAGAGAAAGAGATAGCATGTGTCAGCGATATGGAGAATAAATGACGTGCCATTAAATGACGAAAGGATTCGTCTCTTCTCGACAGGATCAAAGATTTCTATCGGCCGATAAAATCTACGATGGCTTTTTTCATGGTCCATTAATAAAAATCAGACTCACCAATAGAAAAAGAGAGAGAGAGAGAGAGAGAGAGAGAAATAGGGAGAATGGGAGAAGGAGAAAAATATAGGGTTGGGTCAAAATTCTCTCTCTCTCTCTCTCTGTTAGGTTGGTCAAAAATTCTTAGGCGAATGTTAAAAATCAATTATCATTCTTTCCGAGATCTTATGGGGTATAAAATAAATTTTCTTCTTCTTTATTACGGACAATAAAACCTTATAAAAACTTCCTTGTAAAATTACTTGGCTCAAATACACGGCTTTTTAATGAGTCTCAATAAAGAAATAATTAATTTTTAAATTCACTTTTTAAACTATTTGAGACACTTTGTAATTTATGGATGTTGCATGATTCGTTAATAAAAAAATTAGACTCCGATAGAAAAAGAACGCGCGAGAGAGAGAGAGAGAGAGAGAGAGAGAGAGAGAGAGAGAGAGAGAGAGAGAGAGAGAGAGAGTGAGAGAGAGAGAGAGAGAGAGAAATACAGGGTGGACCAAAAAAAGGATATTTTTAAGTAAATCAAAAAATTTCTTTACGCATGACGCGAAAAAGCAATTACTCTAATTCGAGAACTTCTTTTGGATTGAAAAAAAGAAATATATTTTTTCTCTCTTTCTTTTTTTCTTTTTTTTTTTTTTTTTTTTTTTACGGATAATAAAATAATAAAACAAATCTCGCTTGTAAAAACTTGGCGATGGCCAATTTGCAGACTTCGAATGGATCTAAAATGAATGGGATCAATTGATTTAAGAAGAAAAGAAGAAGAGAAAGAAGAAGAAGAAGAAGAAGGAGAAGGAGAAAGAAGAACAAAAAGAAAATAAGAAAAAGAAAAGAAACATCCCATCAGAAATTTTCGGGTCCATTCCTGTCGAATTAAATAAACCATCTTAATTCACGATCTTCGTTGTAAACATACGTCCGACGCCATCTTGAAGTCATTTTAAACTTACTTGCGAAAAACTCTTTTACTTCTGTCAAGGCCAATTACGTTCCATAACGTGGCCAACCATAATTCATAAAACGCCGTTTTTCTCGTAAACTCGTAAGATTTACGAGCACGTCTTTTTCTCTCATTCCATCTTATTCTCTCTTTCTCTCTTTCTCTCTCTCTCTCTTTTTCTCTCATTCCGTCTTATTCTCTCTTTCTCTCTTTCTCTCTCTCTCTTTTTCTCTTTTTTTTTGTCTCTCTCTCTCTCTCTCTCTCTTTTACGTATCAATTAAACTTCAGTCCCAACGATTCTTGGTACACAGACAGAGAGAGAGTGAGAGAGAGAGAGAGAGAGAAAGAGAAAAAGAGAGAGAGAGAGATAGAGGGAGTGAGAGAATGAGAGAGAGGGGGAGAGAGATCTTTTTTTTTATTATTATAGTAGTTAAGCATTACGATTTATTCTCTTGTTTCCATGAACACCATCAATAGTGATCTCTCTCTCTCTCTCTCTCTCTCTCTCTCTCTTCCTCTCTCTCTTTATCTCACTCTCTCTCTCTCTCTCTCTCTCTCTCGTTCTGTCTCTTTCTTTTTTTCTTTTTTTTTTTTTTTTATGTCTGACTAATATCTCGAATATTACCGGATAGAAGAGATCCATAAAGCACGACACGAAGGATAATAAAAGGAAATCATTTCGTGTCACCTCCCTCTCCCCCCCCCCCCCTATCCACCCCATAAGATTTATTTCATTAAATCCCGAACGTATTTATTGACTTATTTATATTTCGAAAAGTTTAAGCATCCGTCATATAGGGTGTATATTCAAATTTATCGATTTTATCCCGCGCGTACAGGTAAATCCCAAGGCATTTTTTTTTTATTTAAAAGAGAAAAAAAAGAAAAAAAGAAAAAAGAAAAATAAATAAATAATGAAGATAAAAGAGAAAAAAAGGAAAGGAATAAAAAGGGAATATCTGAGAATTCTTTGAAGCAGATATCTTTTTTTGTTTCTTTTCCTTCTTTTTTCTTTCTTTTTTTTTTTTCTTTTTTATTTTCTTTCTTTTCTTTCTTATGCATACATGTACTCGATCTGCACATTTTGTTTTAAATATATATATATATATATATATATATATATATATATGTGTGTGTGTATATATCTGAGAAATCTTAAAAAAAAAAAAATAAATAAATAAATAAATAAATAAGCAAAAGTTCTTTTAATTTTATGCACAATGACTTGCATATTTTCGATTTAAAACAAATTTTACATACACACATACATACATACACACATACATACATATAAACATATATATATATATATATATATATATATATATATATATATATATATATATATACATGAGAATGTTTTGAAGAAGATAAAAAAATTTTCTTTTTTAATTTTTTTCTTTTTTTTTTTTTTTTTTTTTTTTTTTCTTTACACATACAATAAAGAAAAAATAATAACAAGAAGAAGAATTCTTCGAGGACGGAACAAATTTTTTTAATTTCTCACGTACATACGTATATACCAATAAAAGAAGTAGAGAGAGAGAGAGAGAGAGAGAAAGAGAGAGAGTGAGATAGGAAGATAGAAAAAGATGGAAAGAGAGAAAGAGTGAGAATCTCTGTGAATCTGTCAAAAAAAAAAATTCTAAGACAATGTACACACACACACACACACACACACACACACACACACACACACATATATATATATATATATATATATATGCATACGTTAAAAGCATCATTTATTATCTCCACGTTCTTCAACGAAGTGGTTACTGTCTCCTACCAATGGTCGTACATATATATATATATATACAATATACGTACCAATGTACGTATTATATATATAAATATATCTGCATATGCATGCATATAAGAGAGATATATAATGGCTGTAACGTGTGAATAATGTCATGATTGGTAGGAGAAAGGCGAAACGTTTAGACAAAAGTCTGGATGCCACCACGGTCCTTGTGTTTCAAGTCAAGTTGGAAAGTTTGCAAGAGACATTGAAGGAAAACGTGGTGAGAATATGATCTTGACGTTGGATTTACAATAAAAAAAAAGAAAAAAAAAGAAAAAAAAGGAAAAGAAAAAAAAAAGAAAGGAAAAAAAAGGATAAAGGAAAAAAGAAAAGAGATTTACATCAAAGTCCTTTCCCCTACAAGGATAACTACTTATTAGAGAATTATATGTATGTATTACTTTTATATGAGCAACTATGTTAAAAATAAGAAGAGGATGAAAAAGAGATGATCGTAAAAAATAATTAGATAACGAAAGTTGAATTTTCATGGATCGTGATCTATGATTATTAAGTAGAAGAAAAAAAAAAAAAAAAAAAAGAAAAAAGAAATACAAGTTTAGGGAAAAAAAAGTTTATTTTAACGTTAAATTAGATCAACGGATTAATTGAAATTTAATTTTAATGAATCAAATGGATTTATTATCCATGATTATTAAACGATTATATTAAAAAAGAAAAAGTAAATAAATGAATGAATGAATAAATAATAGAAAATAAAAAATTACGAAATAGAAAAGAAGTGATAATAAAATCAATCGGACAATAGATCGAAGAAAATTTAATTTTCGTGGATCGAATGATCCATGATTCATGATTCTTAAATGATTACATTAAAAAATAAACATAAAAAAAAAAGAAAAAATAATAAAAAAGTGATCGTAAAATCGATTAAATAACGAATTAAAGAATATTAATGAAAACGAATGATCCATGATTCTATAACTTAAAAACTAATCTCCGTTTATGTATCGTAAATAAATGAAATTTATTTTTATTCGATTAATTGATAATTAGTATATAATTATTTTATCTAATCAGGTTTACTTAAACGTTTTTTCTGATATTTTATGGAGATTAATGTTTTTTTTTTTTTCTCATTTCGCGGAACGATCGATCGATCGATCGATCGATCGATCGAGAGCAAAAGAAATTATTTTACCTCTTGCGCTCGTCGAAAACATAAAAAAAAAAAAAGAAAAAAAAAGAAAAAAAAACATTCTACCATCGTCGCGATCTATCGTTCAATCTGAAATATATTTTTCACAGATGAAATATTAGTATTATTCCCCTAATTACCCCCTCCTCTTTTCCCTAACCTATATATATATATATATATATATATATATATATATATATATATATATATATATATATATATATATATACCATCAATAACAAATTCCATCGTACGAATTTAATTACAATTATTTTTCTTCGATCATATTGAACGATTAAAGAGAAAGAATTTTATTTCGTCATCCATTAACAACGAATAAATTCTTCAACGTTTATCCGATCTATGAGTACAATTATTTCCGTGAATCTACGATCGAGAGGCAAATTATTTTACCCTTCCCCTTCCTTCTCCATCGTTCATCCCTCCGCCCTTTCCCCCGTATCGTCCCATTATATCGACAATGATTCAATCTTGATTCACTCTGAAATAATTATTTTTCATAGATTAATACGATAAAAATGTTTTAAACATTATTATCCATTTCAATCGCCATTAACAACAAATTCCATTAGAATGAAATTGATTTCTTTTGTTTTCTATTTTTCCTTTTTTTTTCTCTTTTCTTCTTCTTTTTTTTTTTTTTTTTCTCTCTTTTTCCTGGATCAAACGTCGTTCCAAGAGGATAATTATATTACAATTCGCTATCAATGAAAATTCCATCGCTCCTCTTATCGATCTATCAATTCTACGAAACGTAATTCTTCATAGATCGAAAGGATAATTGATTTAATCGTCCAATCGATCTTCTTCGTCGCTCCCTCTCACCACTCCCGGGCCCCTACCCCTCCCCCTACCCCGCACCCCCCCCCACGGTCTCCTTTATCTTCCATTAAAAAATTTACCAAGAAATCTCGATTTTTCATTGGTCATAAATCTTCGTTCTGATTCATTGTGAAATATTTCTTATTCGTGGTACCGAACAAATGACTAAGTTATTATTACAAATGAAATCAGGATATGGTATGGTTTAATCTTTTTTTTTTTTTTTTTCTTTCTTTCTTTCTTTTTGCATTTTTTTTCTTTTCTTTTCTTATTTAGCTAGAAAATCGATCGATAGATCAATAGATCAATTTCGTTGGCTCGTTAATTCACTATCACGAAGATGCTTCGACACTTCTGTCACATTTAATCTTACTAACTTATCTATGCGCATAATACATATGTATGTACGTGTACATACATGGATACGTTATACATAAGTATGTATATACAATGTACGTAGAAACACGCGAGTATTGATTATAATACATATATGTCGAATCGATCGGAATGATGTGGGTTAATCGATTTCACGAAAGTATTTTGCGCAATCGTCGCGGATCGCCGGACAAGTTATCCGAAGGAGAGCGGAAGATCGATCTCGCGTGCATTCAGGGCCGCATTTATATTTCTAAAGGGCCACCGTTCTAATGCATCGTAATAACATCGTTAGATCTTTAACGAACAAGCGTCTCTTTTAATTAAAGAAACTACGATGTTACGTGAAAAAAAAAAGAAATTCAAATTTTTATTACTTATTTATTTATTTATTTATTATTATTGTTGTTGTTGTTGTTGTTGCTTAATTATCTCAAATTTTTGATTATATATGTAACATTGCATCAAAACGATTTTTTCAAGATTTTAATATTTAACAAAATTATAGATCGATGTCAAGAGAGAGAAGGGGGGTGGAGGAGGAGAGGAGAGAGGCAGATTAATATTGGACTAAGAAAAATATTTTTTTATGCTTTTCTCGAAAATAATTTTTACGCGAACATTAGTTACTCGTCCAATTTTTTTGAAAGTCGAAAATAATATTTTGAAATATACAGAAAAAAGTATTTTAAATATGATTTGTTTTATGTAGTCTCGATTATTTAATTTTTTTCTTTTTTCTTTTTTTCTTATTTTTTTTTTCTTTTTTTTTTTTTTTTCATCTTTCTTTCTTTTTCTTTTCATTTTATCTCTGACATACAAAAAATTCGGGCAACGATTTCACTTATACTTTTATATACGTCTCAGGTTCACGGTCTCATTCCTTTCAATCAAATTCAGACTTATTTTATTTTATTTTATTTTATTTTATTTTATATTAATTTTATTTCATTTCACTTTATTTTATTTTATTTTATATTAATTTTATTTATTTTACTTTTTCTTTTACCAGAAAATATATCACACTGTTTTTATTTATTTATTTATTTATTTATTACTTTTCAATTATTTACATTATTTACGTTTTTTTTATTATATATATTATATTTTGAAAGAAATATTGTTTTAAAACGTAGAGAGCGAGAGAGAGAGAGAGAGAGAGAGAGAGAGAGAGAGACAAAAAGCAAGGACCCAGTTAAGCGCCTTAATACAATTTTCGATAAATGCGGCCCTGTACGTGTTCGCATATCAAAAAATTCGAAACGAAAAGCACAAAACGAAGGACGCAACTACATACACACACACACACACACACACACACACATATATTGAGAAAAGACCTTTAACAGTTTCCTCCTTTAATAATAGACCGAAATAGAAACGATGCGTGTTAATCGATCGGACAAGTCGGCGAGTCGATTTATACGAGATCACGCGTCTAGAACTAACACATAAATCTTCTTTATTTATTTATTTATTATTATTATTTTTTTCTTTATTTATCTCTTTATTTTTTCGTAATTTTTTTTTTGTTTTTTTTTTGTTTGTTATATATATATATATACATATACATATTCAACAGAAAAACATTCTATAATCGTCGATCGACAACTATACTCTAAACTTGCAATTATGTCAAACGAGTATTTAATCATTGATCGATCGATTTGATTCGAGTGGTCGATAAAATGTTGTTTCATAATATTTCATAATGTTTTTAGGTTAATAATTGTATAGGTGTATATGTGTGTGTACGCGTGAATGCATACGTATGCGTGCATGCGCGTAAGTCATACATATGCGTGCACGCATGTGTGTGTGTGTGTGTGAAAGGATTAATGAAAGAACTCGCACCGATATCGTGATCTATAATAAATTCATTATATGATCGATGATTAAAGTTTGAGATGATTTCGTTAGAAATCGTTGATCATAGAAGGATCGATCAGATCGATAGATCAATCCATCGATCGAATTGCATCGTTATTTATATTAACTGATAATATTCCGCGATCGATGTCTTTCACTTTATAAATGATAAATAGATCGTGATGATCTATAGAAGTCCTCTCTCGCGCGTTCACACATACACACACACGCACGTGCGTTCACCCGCGCGCATTCTATTATTGTTATATGATCTATATTTATCATTTACAGATTACGGTACAGATGAGACACCGGTGTTATTGACGGACGACAGTTCCGGGGAAAAGATTTACGTTGATGATCGTAAGCGAGAACGTAGATCGTTAACGGTGAAAACGTCGATGGATCATTTTGAAGAGGATTACGATGGTAATAGGAAGATGAAAAGAGAGGAAGATTACGCGGAAGAGGAATACAAGCAGTTCGTTGGTCATAGAGAGCATCGTAATTCTCTTCGAGACGGACGGTATCATATTTTTTTATTATTATTATTATTATTATTATTATTTTATTTTATTTTATTCTTTTTTTTATCTCTTTTTATTTTTTACTTTTTTATTCAATTTCCTCAATCGTTATAAAATCCTAGATCTCTCTATAAATTTTATATCATTTTGAGATTGACCATTATTCATATACATTTATATATACATATATATATATATATTTATATATTTAATTTTCTTTTTCTCAAATATAAATTATGATATAATAAATAAATACAACGATTATAATATACTCATTATATTATGTGTTATAATGTACATGAATTTTATACAATTTTAAAAAGAGTTTTATTATTAAAAAGTATAATACAATATTATTTATACTATACAATATTATATATACATATAGTATAATGTAAATGTACTATACTGTTTATTTGATATATCTAATTTATATTTATTATTATTATTATTATTATTACTATTATTATTTTATTTATAAAGAGAGAGAGAGAGAGAGAGAGAAAGAAAAATATAATAAATATAAGAATATATATATATAAAAATTTTTTTTTTCTCTGATAAAATTATATCATTAAAATATATTTCTATATCTGTCCATACGATTGAAACATAAAAGATTAAAAAAATATATATATAATAAAAAAATATATATATATATATGTGTACAATTATACTACAGCTATTGTTTTACATTATATAATATGTTTTTACAAATGAAAGAAATTAAGCAATTACTTTTACAATAATTACAATTATAAAATACAAAAATTACTTTTTTATAATGTAATAAAATTGAATATGATGATTGTGGAAGAGAGAAAGAAAATGAAAAAGAAAAAGAAAAAAAAATATCCATTAACGCGCGCAGTATAAAGTTTTGGATAAATACATAGATATATTACATAGATACATACATAGATATATACAAAGATACATACATAGATACATACATAAATATATACATATATAGATAGATAGTTAGTTAGATAAATAGATAGCTCGTTACGTTTCATTCACGGTCTGAAGAATTGTGTTACGCATAACTATGTATATATATATATATATCTGTATATGTATGAATGTTTGTGTTTATGTATGTGTGTATGTGTGTGTGCATGTGTGTAGCGCGAGGCGATACAAGATAGCAAGCGGCAAGCATGCAACACGCTATCTTGCATCATAAAGCATGCATGCACACGAAGGGTTAGCATTCCGAAGGTAGAATTCTGTTTCTTTTATTTCTTTCCTTTTCTTTCTTTTTTTTCCTCGTTTATTTTATTTTATTTTATTTTATTTTATTTTATTTTATTTCTCTTTTTTTTTCTCTCTCAAACAACCTAATCCTTTCTCTCTCTCTCTCTCTCTCTCTCTCTCTCTCTCTCTCTTTCGTTCTCTTTCTATCTATCTATCTATCTATGTATCTATCCATCTCTCTCAGTCACTTATATATAAATTGTTATCGTGCCTTAGGTATTACTCCGTCGAGCGCAGACGAAATTATCCAAAGGATACGTACCTACAGGACTCAGAAATGGAATTGGATCCTTTCGTTGCAGGAAGACCGCAACGTGCATTACCACGAGAATATTTCATTGAGATTCTGGTAGTGGCAGATAAGAAAATGACCGAGTATCATGCCGACAATCTGGATAGTTATATTTTGGTATTGATGAGTACGGTAAGATTATATAACATTCAAGAAGATTATCTTTTATTGTCTCACTTTTTTTTTCTCTTTTTCGTTTTAAAGATTTAAGTCGTGAAAGAGAGAGAGAGAGATAGAAAAGGAGAGATAGGTAGACAGATAAATAAATAGATAAAGAGAGAAAGAGAGAGAGACACTATGGTTTACTAACTTTTATATGTTAGATAAAGAGAGAAAGGTAAATATTAAATATTATGATTTATCTATCTTACTTTGTGTTAGACAGAGAGATAAATAGATAGATAAAGAGGGATAGAGAAAGAGAAAGAGAAAGAGAGATAGAGAGAGAAAGAGAGAAATATTCGACATTGGTCTTACATATACATATTTATAAATAAATAGATAGATAGATAGATAGATAGATAGATTGATAGATTGAGGGAGAAAGAGAGAGAGAGAAAGATAAACTATTATAGTCCACTAACTTTTGTGTAAGAAAAAGAGAGAAAGATAAATACTAAATATTTTGATTTACCTATCTTACTGTCTATTATATAGACAGATAGATGGATAAATAGATAGACAGAGAAAAAGAAAGAGATAGATAGAGAGAGAGAGAGAGAGAGAAATAGGAATAGAGAGAGAAAGAAATATTCGACATTGGTTTCACTTATACATATATTATATGAATAAAAGAGAGTGAGAGTTAAAGAGAGAGAGAGAGAGAGAGAGAGAGAGAGAGAGAGAGATAGAAGATGGAATCTTTGGAAACAAAAAGGGTCCATATAAAGAAGGACGATCGATCTTCTAAATCCGAATACGAATCTGTCGCGTTGGTTAAATATTATGCAAATAGACATAGTAGTAGTTCTCAACACCCACCAGTCGTGAGAAATTCGTATGTGCGTGTTGTTTACGTATATACGTATGTATGTATGTATGTATGTATGTATGTATGTATGTATGTATTTATGGATCTACGTAAGTGTTTACGTATGCACACACATATAACCATGTGTTTCTTTTTAAATAATCTCAGATTCAACAGTTCGGCAGTGAAGGTAAGAAACCGGTGAAGAACTTTCGACCATTAGTCATCTTGTATCAAGACAGGCGTGTATCTAAACGTAACAACTTCCGTCAGTGAAATTTGATTATTTGTAAAAGCAAGTAGCTATTTGAACCAACCAGAGAGAAAGAGAGAAAGAAAGAGAGAGAGAGAGAGAGAGAGAGAGAGAGAGGTGGAAGGGGGGATGGAAAGATAGATTGATTTATTATATATTCAGGTATATGTAATGGAGGTTTGTCGTCGATCCTAACTTTTGCAATTTATTTATTTTCACCACGATTAACAGTTTCTTTTTTAATTCTAATCCCCCTTCCCCTCATAACTCCCCCTCCATACTCCCCTCTTTCTCTCTCTCTCTCTCTCTCTCTCTCTCTCTCTCTCTCTCTCTTTCTCTCTATCTATCTACTTATCTATTTCTTTCTCGTGGGAACCGATTGAAAAGTAAATAAATAAAAAAGAAAACAAGAAAGAAGGAAAAGAAAAGAAAAGAAGAAGAAACGAAGATAAAAATAAATATCAATGGAGAGAAAGCCATTAACGAAACTAGTCGTCCGTATAATAAGCTTTCTCTCTCTCTCTCTCTCTCTCTCTCTCTCTCTTTCTCATTCATTGGTATGAAAGATTAATCGAAATCGATAAAAGGGACTTATGAATTTAAAGGGTACTGCCGTATCGAAGGGTTTCATCGAAAAAATTATTAATAAAAAAAGAAAAAGAAAAAAAAAAATAAAGAGGAGAGTGAATGGTGAGAGATGACTGAGAGGGGGAGGGGGAGGAGAAGGAGGAGGGAGGAATGCACTGACGCATCGACGACGACGACGACGACGACAAAATCAAATATCAGCTCGATATGATCTGTTGCTAGTGACAGAAAAGCCTTTGTGCTACCAACTCATATATATATATATATATGAGTTGGTCTTATAAATTATTAACACTTCTCTCTGTCTCTGTTTCTCTCTCTTTCTCTCTCTCTCTCACTCTCTCTTTCTTTCTCTTTCTCTTTCTCTTTCCGTATATCTATCTATCTATCTATATCCCTTTTTTCTCATACGAACGAATGGAAATATATTCGATAAAATATGAATCGAGTATTGAATCGTATCATGAGAGAAAGAGAGAGAGAGAGAGAGAGAGAGAGAGAACTTTAAGCTACTTAAATCGAAGGAGAGTCGATAATCGATATACTGAAAAGATTTCTACTTTGGTCAAGTCATCCTAGTGGAAATGACGTTCAACTTTTTATTTTTTATTTTATATATATATATATATATATATATATATATATGCGCGCGAGCGCGCGTGTGTGTGTGTGTGTGGTCGTGTGTGTATAGAAAAAGTCACGCGAAATATATTTGCTTTGTATTTTTTTTTTTTGGTTTCTCTTTCTTAATTGTGCCACACTGCAAATGGACTTATTTCTCTCTCTCTCTCTCTCTCTCTCTCTCTCTCTCTCTCTCTCTTTCTTTTTTTCTTTTTATCTTCGTTTTTTTATCTTTTCGTTTTTGTTTTTCCTTTTTTCTCTTTCATTCCTTTTTTTTTGTTTTGTTTTTCTTTTTTTTTGTGTTTTTTTTTCTTTTATTTTATTTTCTTCTTTACTTCATTTTATTCCGTTTTTTTTTATTATTTTTCCTTCCTCGTCGAGGAGGAGGAGGAGGAGGAGGAGGAGGAGGAGGAGAAGGAGGACGCAAAGATGACGGGGGTCACATACGTACGCGTGACGATTATAAAATTCTTTTTCAACGTCGCGTGCCATATTTCATCACGATCTTTACTCACGTCATTTTTACGGATCAAGAGAGAGAGAGAAAGAGAGAGAGAGTGAGAGAGAGAGAGAGAGAGAGAGAGAGAGAGAGAGAATAGAAATAGAAATAAAAATAAAATTGAGAATAAAAAGAAGAGTTGATGATGAAGATGAAGAAGAAGGAGAAGGAGGATAAGGATGAGGTGGAGAAGGAGGAGAAGGAGGAGGGAAAAAGATAAATATAATAAATGTAGAAGATTTGAAGAAACGCTTTGAAGAAATTTTATCTCGTTATAATTATCGCTAGTTTGTACGCTCTATTACACGAATGCTCTATTAAAACGAATATAACTGATAAATCTCACTAACGCATTAAGTTTAATGATAAGAATGAATGATGGAATCGTACCGATGCAAACCCATTAACTTCTCTCTCTTTCTTTCATTGTGTGCGCGTGTGTGTTTTTCTAATATTCGAGTTTGATAAATTTCATCTCGTAAATCACTATTATCGCATTTAATATTATTTATTATCATATATATATATATATATATATATATATATATATATATATATATATATATACTCTTCTTTTTATTTATATGTTGACTCTCTCTCTCTCTCTCATTCTTTCTTTTTTCATCAATC
>NC_060955.1:22569671-22584671 GCF_910589235.1 Vespa crabro | reverse complement strand
AAAGGAGAATGGACGAGACATTAGAAAGGCTGAACAATGTTTTTTTTTTTTTTTTGTTAAAAATCTTTGTTTATAAATTAATAAATAATTAAAATGATCTCTCTCTCTGTCTCTTTCTCACTCATTCATTCATTCACTCACTCACTCACTCACTCTCTCTCTCTCTGTTTTCTATTTATTCTATATATCTATCTATCAATCTATCTTTCAATCAATCTTATCTATCTCTCTCTCTCTCTCTCTTTGTCTCTCCCTCTTTTTTTTATCCATTTATTTATTCATCTCTTTCTGTTCACGCGCCAAACGTAAATAAGTCATCAATTTAACGATGCAATCCACGTCAACGTTTCAAAGTGTCACTTCAATTAAATCCGTTAATCATTATAGATCATCGTCTAATCGAGCGTTCACATCACCATGTGGAACTATTATTTCTCATCAGAAAGAGAGATATTGTCGATTAAAAAACGTTCTGAAACAATTTATTTTTTACAAATATATATATATATATATATATATATATAACTATAATTTTTTTTTTTTTTTTTTTTTCATTTCAGGTATCCCGAATTTACAAGGATCGATCTATTGGAAATCCTGTTAGCATATTCGTTACAAAGATCACACACGCTGACATAGTATTTGGTAAAGGTTACGATGAAAATTACGAGATAACTGCTATAGATATGTTGAATCAATTTTGTCGTTGGCAAAAAATCAACAATCCTGATAAACCATCACCGGAACATCACGACGTGGCCCTGCTTCTTACCAGGTTTGTTAAAATATAGAAAAATGAGAAAGGAGTGTAGTGGTTAGTAGGATTTTAAATATCTAAACTAAATTTTCAAAACCTATTACTCTTTTTTTTTTTTTCTTTTTCTTTTTTTTCTTTTTTTTTTTTGTGAAATTCTGAATTATAATACTACAAGTCTTAGGAAGTTTCAACTCACCCTGTATTAATATGAATTTATGACGAACATTATAACAATATTAAGCTATATATATGTATATATATTTTTTTTTTTTTTTTTTTTTAGACAGAACCTATGCCTTAATCCTGGTGGAAAACGTTGCGATACACTTGGACTTGCCGAGTTAGGCAAAATGTGTTCTCCAGATGCGTCCTGTGCAATAGTACAGGACAATGGTTTGGCCGCAGCGTTTACTATTGCACACGAGATTGGCCATGTGTAAGTGAAACACACACACATATATACACAGACAAACAAACAAACAAACAAACAAACAGACAAACAGACAGACAGACAGACAGACATATACACGCATCATTGTCATCCATCATCTTTTTCTTCTTCTTCTTCTTCTTCTTCTTTTCCACAATAATGAAGTACAACGATAACAACGTGCGTGTGTGTTTGTGTAAAAAAAAAAAAAAAATAAAAAAAAAGAAAAAAAAAGAAAAAACAGGGAAAAATGATCGTCTTCAATTTTTTTGCTTTGTCTTTTTTAGTTTGAACATGCCGCACGACAACGATTCGAAATGCGATGAATTTCGAAATCATTCGAGGATACATAACGTCATGTTTAGGATGTTGGACGACGAGACCTTCCCTTGGGAATGGTCTAAATGTTCTCGCCATTATGTTACAGAATTTCTCGAGTAAGTATAAAAAAAAAAGAAAAGGAAAAAAAAAAAAGAATCATCGGTCAAGTGCAAAATCAAATAAACTACAAAATATCAATGAAGATCTGTCTCTATCTGTTTCTGTTTCAATATACTTGAGGATCACCGTATATATAATAATAATAATAATAATAATCAACGAAAACGTTTACCACCACCACCACCACCACCAACACCATCACCGCCACCACTATCATCATCACTACCACCTCCACACCCCCCCGCCTATCGGCCCCATTTTTAAAAAGTTCAATTTCTATCTTGGAATGGCGCGCAACAGTCATGATGACTCATTTATCGCTTAACTCAATAAGGAGACACGCTTTCTTGTTCCCTTATATTCGAGGATTAAATAAAAACTGAGGGAATGATTTGTCTCTGCCAAAGATAATAATAATGATAATAATAATAATAATAATAATGGTAGTAATAGTAGTAACAATGAATCGACTCAATTTCAAAAACTGTTGTAGTAATACTGACATCGTTCCATTTAAATTGACCTAAGTAGTTTATTACTATCACATTCAATCTAAATTGTTTGAGTCAAATCATACTTAAATATATTTCCATATAAATATCTACTTGATATATATATATATATATATATATATATATATATATATATATATCAAGTTGGTGATTATGGAAGTTGGAGATATATATATATATATATATATATATATATATATATATATATCAAGTTGATGATTATGATAATGGATTAAATTCAAATCATTTGAGATATTAAATAACGTACACTTTATATTTTATCTCTTGCGTTATTCTTCAAATTTGTAAAATTATTTAAAATGGCTAATTCAATTGATATATATATATATATATATATATATATATATATATATATATATGTATTCTACAATTAAATAATTAATGGATAAAAATAGTACATCTTCAAATTAATGAACAAAATCAGATATTCCTTTACGTGTCGTTTCATTTTCTTTTTCTTTCGATTTCTTTTTTTTTCCTCCCTTTCCTCCAATTTTTTTCTTTTCTTCCTTACAATTAACAAAGAGACAACACGCTTAAGAGGATATAAGTGAGATAACGTTACAATAATTTTGATAGAAAAGAAAAGAAAAAAAAAGGAAAAAAAAAAAAGAAAAAAATAAAAACAGAAAAAAAAGAGAAAAAAATGAAAAATCTTCTTCGACATGTCGATTTCGTTAAAACGGAAAACGCACGCGGATTCGCGTAGAGAAGAAAGGTTTGAATGGATTCAGTTCGGTCGCGCGCTGCGAAGTGAGCCAGCGTTACAAGTTTTTCTCTCTCCCGAGAAGGAGGAGGAGAAGAAGGAGGAGGAGAAGAAGGAGGAGAAGGAGGTGGAGAAGGAGGAGGAGGAAGAAGAAGAAGAAGAAGATGAAGAAGAAGAAGAAGAAGAAGAAGAAGTAGGAGAAGGAGAAGAGAAGAGGAGCTTCTCGTTGCTTCTCCCCGCTTAGGAATCCGGTTTCGCGAGATTCTAACCGAAGACATATTCCGTCGTGCACACGGGGTGTTGTTGTTTGTTACGTTCATTACCAAAATAAGAAAAAGATAAGAGAGAGGAAAAAAATTTTATAAACTTTCGGCGTCTTACAAGAGACAATATCATTCGATCCCTTAACGATCCACATCGTATCTACATTTATCCGACGAATTTATTGAACATTTTCTTTTTTTCTTTTCCTCTTTTTTTTTTTTTTTTTTTTATTTATTCATTTATTTATTTTATTTTATATTTTTTTGAATTATCAGGAAATAATAATATCGGTCGAAATAATAACATAAATAAAAGTTTTGTCTTACGTTAATCCCCAATTGAATTATCTTTCAGAACGGATCGTGCCAATTGCCTTTTGGATGAGCCCAGCAAGAGCATACAAAAGCCGGATGCCGCACGACTCCCGGGAATCGATTATTCTCAGAACAAACAATGCGAACTGGTCTTCGGTCCAGGATCGAAGATTTGCCATGACATGGTGAGTAATGGTAAGTCGCAAACGTTCCTTCGAACGACTACAGAATAAGGAGCACTATTAATTTAATTAACAGTTGTTTGTCCTATCTATTCCACCACCACCATCATCAACACCACCACCATCATCATCATCATCATCATCATCATCATCATCATTATCATCATCATAGTTAACACTGTTACCACCATTCCTAACAATCCTTCCTTCCTCTCCTATCTCCCCCCTCCCTTGTCCCGAAAAAAGCAAACAAACAAATAAACAAAAAAAAAAAAAAAGAAAAAGAGAGAAAGAGAGGAAAAAAAACTTCCGAATGACAGATACTTAATTGATTTTGATATAACGTGAAAAGTAAATGAAACAATTGGTCGATTACCGGCCAGTCAGTGTGCAGGACACTATGGTGTACCGCTCCAAGGTGGGGAGGTAAGTGCCGTACAGAATATACACCATGGGCCGATGGTACGAGCTGTGGTGAAGGGAAATGGTGTCAACGTGGCGAATGCGTATCCAAAAAGGATTTAAATCCAGTTAACGGAGAGTGGAGTGATTGGGGCCCTTATGGGAAATGTTCACGCACCTGCGGTGGTGGCATTAGGAAGAGATATCGCGAATGCGATAATCCACCACCACAAAATGGTGGAAATTATTGCATCGGTGAGCAAGTCAATTACGAGAGCTGCGGTACCGAGGAATGTCCACCTGATAGTCGAGATTTTAGGTATGTTAAAATGAACAAAGAGAAAGAAATATAAATGTTATTCTTAGGATTATTATCGGCTTATATGAATGAGATCTAACGTAATTATTTTATTTTTATTTTTATTGACGAGATATAATAAAACGTTATCGTAAATTTTTCTCAGGGAACAACAGTGTCAAGAATACAATAACAATAATCTCAACATACAGGGTCTAGCGAGGGACGTAAAATGGCATGCGAAATATACTCGAAGTAAGTCACATTCAAAATTCATAAAAAAATATATATATATATACATATATATATATATATATATATATATATATATATATATATATAAAATTGCAGAAAATAATTAAGTATATAACGCAGCATGATAATAGCATTAACCAAACTCTTATTGTTCTAACATCGAATTATCGAGAATCGATTCGAGCTTGAAACATATTCAATATAATTTGAAGATATTATATAGACACGAACGTTTTTCTTCGATCGGAAGGAACAAACGATCGTATCCAATGAAGACGCTCTGAATTAAAAAAAAAAAAAAAAAAAAAAAAAAGAAAGAAAGAAAAATCAAACAACTAAAAATGTCATTCCTTGAAGAAGGGGAGCAACAGATGAAGGGGATGATTGCGATGGTTGCGATGATAGTTTATTATTAATAGGATTCATCGAATGTTGATTTAAATATTATATCACATCGTAATCAAATGTTTCTAATCGTTCGCTTTTGCATTGCATGGCTGGTTGGTTGGTAATAATATCGTTCGACGTTTTATACCATTGAAAATATATAATGTCGTTATTATTACGTTATTACAGTACAACCGGAAGATCGTTGCAAGTTGTATTGCCAAGTAGAGACCAATCAGTATTACATGCTTCGCGACAAAGTGATCGACGGTACGCCCTGCGGACCCGACACCTTTCATCTCTGCGTAAACGGTCGTTGTAAACCCGCAGGATGCGATAACGTTTTAAATTCGACAGCAGAACTCGACACCTGTGGGGTATGCCGTGGTGACAATTCAACCTGCCAAAGAATAAATGGTTCTTACAATGTAACCGCATACGGTTATAACAGAGTTACTAAGATACCAGCTGGTAGTAGCAATATCGATATAAGACAACACGGATGGTTCGAATTTCATTATGACAATAATTATCTCGGTAAGTATTATTATTTTATTAATAATTTGTCTTAATTAATATCCCATTGAAATTGTTGAATTGGAAGATTCACGGTTTAAAAAAAAAAAAAATATATATATATATATATATTCCGATCGATTTTTAATCCTTCCGTTTTGCACGTGTGATGAACTCGAGGCACTTCGAACGAACAGCCGTCGTTTGTACGGAATGAATAATTTGAATTGTAAAAAAAAAAAAAAAAAAAAAAAAAAAAAATTCGTGAATCATGGAACGCGCGAATTGTTTTAATTCGGCACAAAATTTGATCCGAGATGTTCTACATCCCACATGCGCAATTAGGATTAAAGTACGAATTAATTTTCAACATTGTATTAAAAAATATGGCCGTTCAAAAGATCTATCGAATGTTTTTTTGTTACTATTGGATAATGTCCTAAATTAAGATAAACCGGGTATCATCCTCTTTTCAATATGAATCAGCTAATTTGGGATTTTTTTTTTCTTATTTTTTTTTTTTTTTCTTTTTCTTTTTCTTTTTTATGTGGAAACGTTACCGACCTCCCTTTAATGATATGGGAAATGATAAAATATATGAATTAAATATGTTCGTAGCTTTACGCCTTGGAGAAAATGGGAAGTATATATTAAATGGAAATTTCGTGATAATGCATCAAAAAGTTGTTGTATTTCCTGGAGTTACGATAGAATACAGTGGACCAAAGTCGATCGTCGAGAGATTGAATAGTTCACGACCGATTAGTACAGATTTGATTTTAGAAGTAAGTAATATTTCCTCAAAACGTTAAAATGATATTAAAAATAATGCTGATGATAATGATGATGATGATGATGATGATGCTGCTGTTGCTGTTGTTACTGGTGCTGCTGCTGCTGCTGCTGCTGCTGATGATGATGATGATGATGATGATGATCTAATCTTAAATATATGGATATACCAATTCTCATAGAAGAATTAAAATAATTAAATGAAACGTTTGTATTATTTATTTTAGGTATTATCAGTAGGAATGTTGCATCCACCTCAGATAACTTACGAGTATACTGTACCGAAAAAAATATTGAACAGTTATAAATGGGTATTGCGCGATTGGTCCCAATGTAATCGTATGTGTCAAGGTACAAAATATCGTAAAGCCGAATGTAGAAGTACGAAGCACGAGGATGTCGTCACTGACGATTATTGTCCTATAGAGGATAAGCCAAGGGAAGAAAGTCAAATGTGTAATGGACATTGTATGTTACAGTAAGTTTTTTTTGTTTTTTTTGTTTTTTTTTGTTTTTTTTTTCGTCATAATTCTATAAAAAAGAATTAAAGAGACAGACAGATAGAAAGACAAATATAGATAGAGAGAAAAAGAGAGTCTCTGACAATGGATTCTAAGGTGATATAAAAATTTGAAAACAAAAACAAATATATTACTTTCAGATGGCAAATCACGTCTGAATCGGAATGTTCGAGTCATTGTGGTCCAGGAACTCGTACAATTACGTCACGATGCGTACAAATACTTTTGTATTCGAATCGTTCATTACGTTCATTACCTGTACACCTGTGTTCTCATTTGGAAAGACCTAACGAATTGGAACCATGCGAAGGACCTTGTAATGATGTTCATTGGAAATACAGTGAATGGGGAACGTGCAGCGTCACATGTGGAGGTGGTATTCAATATAGAATGGCAACCTGCGTTGATTCGAACGATAGACAAGTATCGGACGATACTTGTGCAGGTCAAAAGGCACGATTAAAAAATATCTGCGGACAAGAGGCTTGTCCAAAATGGGCATTCGGTGAATGGAGCAAAGTAAGATTTAGACAAACGGAATTTTTTGTTTTAATAATTATATAAATATTAACCCTTAACGTCGTATATATTATTTCATACGATATAAAGGTCATATTTATGATAGTGCTCGGTGACCTGTGGCATTGGAGAACGTCATAGGGCTTACTGGTGTCACGTTGAAAATCGTATCGTACCTCATAGCAATTGCAACGGGACTTTCCAATTGTCGGTTAAGGAAATATGCGACGCTGGTCCTTGTTACTCTTGGCAAACTACCAATTGGAGTCCGGTAAATTATTTTTCTTTTATTACAATAACATTAACAATATTTTTCTATGAATATACGGGATAAAAGTTCTTTCTATATTAGAGATAAACAAATGCACGTTATTGATACTAACAAGTGATTTCAGGTAATTAAGTTTTTTAAATTTGAATATCGTTTGTCAGCCAATACCTGGAGTTCATTTTTTTTTTTTTCATCTGTCGTTTGCATAACACGAGAATATTCATTTTGTTTATCTCTACTAAGACTAACTGTATTAGCTGATATATAATGTCTTGAAAAAAAAAAAAAAAATAAAATAATAATTAATTTTTAAAATCGTGTTTAAGAATGATTTTGATCATTCCTGGATCCTGTAATAATAAATCATTAACATTTGACTATGTTTGACATATTTGTTTAGTGTTCGGTAACCTGTGGAGAAGGAATACAAACGAGAAATGTTGTTTGTAAAGGTACAGATGGTTCGACCAATGATAAATGTTTGTCATCGAATAAACCAGAAGATCAAACTTCCTGTGTATTAAAACCTTGTCTTACAGGGGTAAAATTGATTCACTTTCTCATATATATATATATATATATATATATATATATATATATATATATATATATATATATATATATGTATACACCATGTATCAAATATTCTAAAAAATTAAATCAATTTAATCGCCAATATGTTTCTACAGACAAATCCAATTATATATTCTAATCCACCGCATGAAGAATCCTATCCTCAGGACAATGAGATTGATAGCAATGGTATTACTTTTCGTTCAGTTTATCAATGGATTACTGGACCCTATGGAAAGGTTTGTATTCTACTTTGAATAATAATAACTATAACAATTATAATAAACAAATATATATATATATATATATATATATATATCTTTTGTAATTGTTATTGCAATTAATTATATATATATTTATGTCTTTTTATTTTAAATAAAGTGTTCGAAACCATGCAATGGTGGGATCATGACAAGGCTAGTAAAATGTGTATCGACTGAGACAAATGCATATGTTCATGAAAATTATTGCAATTCTAATGAACAACCAATCAACATGATGACCTGTAATAGTCATCCATGTGCTATCTGGAACAATGGGGATTGGAGCGAGGTATGTAAATCTAATAAAAGTTTCATTGCTAAATATTCTATCACCATATATATATATATATATATATATATATATATATATATATATGTGTGTGTAATTTAGTAGAAAATATCTTTTCTCTGATGAATATAATTGATTATCTACGAATTTGTGTATACACAGTGCAGCGTTACATGTGGCAATGGAATTCAACGTCGACAAGTACGATGTCAAAGTACATGGGGTGAAGTTTTACCGGACAAGGAATGTTCGAGTAATGAGAAGCCTAAAGTCTCCAAGGATTGTCGTAAATCTTGTCTTACGAATAACAATCAGAAGAATCAGAATAATTATCATTTCGAAGCTAACATCGTTCGTAAATGGAAGATATCCAATTGGACTACCGTAAGTAATCAATGTCATTTTATACTGGACCGCATTTATACTTTTGAAGACCCTAGGCGCAAACATTATATTATGAGACCTCAAAAGAACAAATGTTTATTTCTATTAATCAAATATATATTAACATTTTGTATTTTTTTTTTTTTTTTTTTTTTTTTTTTTCTATTTGTCTTTCTTTTCTCTCTTTTCGTGTATTATTCTTTTTTATAAAGAGTAAAGTTTGAAAATGTGATCCTATAAAGAATGAGGCCTTTTTGGCTTGCGCCTAAATGGGCCTTATGATAAATGCGGCCTTGGTCCTGATCGACTGAAATTCTAGCAAACAAAAGTAAAAGAAAAATTAATCCTAATATTTTGATATAATATCTGAAAGCGATTACTTCCATTTTATAAAATAATCATTTGTGAGAAAGATTGATCTTAAAGTATTTAAATATTATTTTTGTATTTTTGTATTTTTCAACGATTCTCAACAATTCAAAATACCGAGTCTCTAATAAAATTAATATCTTATGATGTAAAGTAATGTGTCTCAGTGATCTTTCTCACAAATCTTAAAAATAATTAACGTTGTTATTTATTATTTATTCATTATAGATGTCATTTATTATTTTTCAATCGATCGTACGAAATCGTTTCCATTATATAATTTATTACTACTACTACTACTACAGGTCAAAAGACATCTTTGCAATGTATAAAAATGAATGTCGATGTTGTAAGTTGTTTTCAATTAAAACTGTGGCTTCAGTTAAAACTCTGGACGATAATTAACTATATTTGATAATAAAAATATATAATAATAATAATAATAATAATAATAATAATAATAATAATAATAATAATAATAATAATAAATGCATCCGCGTTGTTATGCTGCATTGTTTCAACGAGCCTCGTATGACGTGTGCCATATATTATCCATCATACGTACTTCCTTTTTTCTTTATTTAAAGAAAAACTCGAATTTCAATAATCAAAAGAACGTACAAATTAGATTAGACGTTAGAAGAAAAGAAAACAAAACAAAACAAAACAAAACAAAACAAAACAAAACAAAACAAAACAAAATAAAACAAAAGAATAGAAAAGAAATGAAATGGAAAAAAAAAAAAAAGATCAGAAAAGAAAAGAAAAGAAAAGAAAAAAAAAAAAAAGAAAATAAAAGAAAAAGACAAAGAAAAAGACATTGTGAAGAAGATCAGTGAGATTATAAGGGATGGCCAAGAAATATAAATATTTTACAGTGTACAAAATCATGCGGCGGTGGAATAAAAAGACGAAGAGTGGAATGCATGATGAGCAGAGGAAAGGACGGACCAGAAGTACCAGTGAACGACGAGCAATGCACTAAACTAGCTGGCCTAGAAAAGCCAAGATCTCAGAGACAGTGTCAACGTATTCCATGCGATTATTCTTGGCAAGAGGGCACCTGGTCGGAGGTATATCCTCCTCCTTCCTACCTCACAAACCACCATCTCTTTTTAAGTTTCCCCCTCGATTAAATCTACCATTTATCATTTATCGTCAGAATTTTCTCATTCTTTATTCTCTTTATTTCTTACTTTATTTCTTACTCTCTCTCTTTTTTTTCCTCTCTCTCTCTCTCTCTCTCTCTCTCTTTTTTTCTTTTTTCTTTCTTTTTCATTTTTTCTTCTTTTTCTTTTTTCTTCCACGACGATATTTTCATATATAAGAATATTATATTAAAGACTTTTGACGATCGTGCACAATTTCTAAATTCCATGACATATATGTCATCTCTTTTTCGAAATGACTCAAAATATCATAATAAAGGATCGATCTATCAATCTTTTTATTATCCATTAGCATGTCATTAAATCAGGATATTGTTTTGATATCAGAGATTCTCAAAGTATGGGACGTGACACCATCGATTCAGACTCTTGTTAAATATCAAAATGTGAGAGTAGAATTTTGTATATACATTAAGGAAAATTAATTAATTAATTAATTAATTAATTAATTAATTAATTAATTAGGAGCAACGGATCATGAAAAAGTTATTGTTTTTGATAATGAATAGGTCTCGGCCCATAAAAAATTTGGGAAACCCTGTTGTTCAGTTGATCATTTTCATTGATGATTATTTAACGTTTCTCTATACGTGAATAGAACGATGCATGATGGACAAGCTGATATTTATATTCTGGAACGTTGAATTAACATCTGATATTGGGATGTTAACGATTGTTCAATTTACATAAGATATACAAATTATTATCAGGATTATTATTTGGTTCACATATTTGTATTTTTTATTTATTTATTTATTTATTTATTTACATCATTTCATACCTTATTTCATATTTCTTCATCATATATACTGACAAAAATCGCTGGTATCTCAATGCATGAAGTGTTAAATTACTATCTCTATAAAAAAAACAATATTAATATTTGATTATCTTTATTTTCATTCATGTAAGAAAACATGATTGTTAAGAAACAAAATACAAAATATATATATATATATATGTGTATATATATGTGTATATATATATATACATACACACACATACACACATACGTTCCTCTAATTTATCAATAAAAATATTACCATGTAATCAGATTTTAATTATAATCTATATCAACGATACATATGTGATCTTAATGAGAGCAAGATAATACTATGATTGTTTATTTTGGGTTGTTTTGTAGCATGAGCATGCGAGAATTTGTTATGTCATTGTGTTCTATGCTTATATGTTATATGTGTGTGCGAATAATGAACATTTGTAATAGAATAAAAATAATGATAATTCGTATGAATCGGTTATATTATGAAAATGATCTACGACCAAATCATCATTTTAAATATTAATAGATACGCATACTTTTTCAAAGAGTAAATTATATTTACTTTCTCCTTTTTTTTTGTTTCTTCTTTTTTTTTTTTTTTTTTGTTTTGTTTGGTTTTGTTTCTATTTTTATTTAATTATAGAAATTTTTTAATAATTCAAACGAACTAATGAAATATCTTAAAACATCACAATTAGAAAATTATATGACAATAGAAATCATTTTCATAGATCACCGATTGACGTGTATCATAAAATTCATAACAATAATTTTATTATAATATTTGTCATAATTAATAATAATATATTATTTTTTATATATTTTCCAAGTGTTCAGCAGAATGTGGCAATGGCGTGCAACGACGTAACGTAACGTGTCATCGAGTTAATCATTATGGTTGGACAGATCCAACAACGACCGAAGGTTGTCCGATGAATAAGAAACCTGAAACCGAACGAATGTGTAAATTACGTGAATGTAATGATAAATTTTATTGGAAAATTAGCAGTTGGAAGAAAGTACGTAGTAATGTTTTCTTGTTTATTTATACAAATTATTACAACTTTACACAACAAGTCCTCTCTTTCCATATATATATATATTTATCATTAAGTATAAATAATTGTTATAGCTTAATAAATATCATTGATTGATAAGTAGAAAAAAAAGAGAAAATAATAATAATAATAATAATAATAATAATAATAATAGTAATAATTGTTTATAATTAATTAGACAATTTGAATATAATTACAGTGCGATCAATCATGCGGACGTAAGGGTAGACAAGAACGTAAAGTATTCTGTGTTAACAAAGCCGGTAGAACTGTATCGAAATCAAAATGTCCCGAGGATTTTAGACCAAAAAAGAGACGCAGGTGTAATCAACGAAAATGTAGCCCATTAACTTGTCTCGAGGCAAGGAAACGTTTCTCAACTACCAAGGACGGAGAGTATCCTCTTAATATAGGTGGAAAAACAATGTCGATTTATTGTCACGAAATGTCGACTTTCAAGCCACGAGAATATTTAACATTAACGGCTGGGGATCAAGAAAATTATGCTGAAATATATGATAAGAGGTATTATAAGCAAATATATATATATATATATATATATATATATATATATATATATATATTTACATGTATTTAAAAAAGTTTTTTAATGATTTTATAAATCAATTATTTTTCTTTAATAATTTTTATTATTTCACATTGTTAAATTGTTTAGATTGTAAGAAAGAAAAAAGAAGCGGGGGGAGGGAATAGCTTAAAGAAATGTCTAATTTTAAAAGAAACGAAAATCAATCTAAATAATTAATTTAAAAAAGATAAAAAAGTAAATAATTGATTTTTAAAATCTCCTAGGAAGTTCTTTAATTAATACACTTTGTTCATAACAAATTGTTAAAATCAAAGTATAAAGCTTTTTAAGGGAGATAATGCTAACTAAAGATCTGTTTAATTTAAAAAAAAAAAAAAAAAAAAATAATAATAATAATAATAATAATATATAGGCTAAAGGATCCAGAAACGTGTCCTTTCAATGGAGAAAGAAACGACAGCTGTAAATGTTTCGCCAATGATGGAACAATATCGGGTATAACAATGTTCAAAAGAGTACGTTTGGATCCTATCAAATTATATATTATAGGTAAACTAATTTTTAATTAATAGTAAATGCGATAGAGAGAGAGAGAGAGAGAGAGAGAGAGAGAGAGAGAGAGAGAGAAAGAAATAAAGAATTATATATATATATATATTTTTTTTTGTTAAATCAATTTATAGCTGACGATTATACGTTCTCTCAAACGAAAGGATTGCATCGTGTAGAATTTGGTAAAGCCGGAGATTGCTATAGTACTCAAAATTGTCCGCAAGGTCGTTTCAGCATTAACTTAAGTGGCACACACTTGAGTTTGTCTAAAGAAGTTACATGGACTATGTCAACGTCTAGAACGTTTTACTCGATCAATAGAATAGTAAGTATAATTTAGGGATGATAATACAATTCTTCATTTATAAATTTCTTTCAAGTGTTAGAAAGGATGTTAGGAGTAAAATTGTAAAGTTCTTTTTTCTTCTTTTCTTTTGTTTTTTTTTTTTCACTCTATTCATATTTTCTTATCTTCTTTTCATATCTTTTTATTTTTTGTAAGGATTTGAAAAAAACAAAAAAGAAAAAGAAAAAGAAAAAGAGTTAAGAATAAAGATATAAATTCATTATTTTTTTTCTTTTTTTCTTTTTTTTTATCGTTTACAATCCAAATGTGAAGAAAATCAAATGAAATTAATTGTTTCAGAATGATCAACAAGTTGTTGGTAAATGCGGTGGTTATTGTGGATTTTGTGTACCGAAGATGGGCTTGAAATTAGACGTTTTACCTCCTTAGCTAGTAAAACACTTGGTTTGATTACTTGATACAGGTTTGTATTTTAATTTTATATATATATATATATCAATGTCAAAAACATACTCAAAAAAGAAATAAAATAAAATAAAATAATTTATTATATATTAATAAATTATTTTTATTAATATATTAAATTATATATTATATTAATTAAATTTATTAATATATATATATATATATATATATATATATATATATTAATAAATTTAATAAATATTTTTTATATTTTTTATATATATTTATTATTATACAATATATAATATATAATAATAAATAAAATTTGAAGTAGAAATTAAATATTAAATAATTTTATTAAACACATACATATAAATAACAGATGTACCTATATATATATATATGTATGTATGTACATGTATATATCTTTTACAGTTTCAAGGAAAAACTGGAGAGATTTCAAAAAGTCTTCCAAAATGGAGAAGTGCCTCTGAAAAAGAATAATTGGGCATATCATTTGACCAAGAGTTGCCTGAGAATGATTATTTCTTCTTATCGCCCTATTTTTTTTTTTTTTTTTTTAATATAATTTTTCTTTTTTTTTTGACCTTTTTCATTGGCTAACACGCATTTTGATGAAAATCCAGCAACAAAAGGGTGAAAGAAGAATAATTGAGAAGACTTACGTCACAAAAGAAAATAAAACAAA
>NC_060955.1:22552171-22567171 GCF_910589235.1 Vespa crabro | reverse complement strand
AATGAGACAGAAAAGAACGTGACACAAGCGCCATGTAGTAACAATTTATTAACGATAAGCATTGCCAATCTCAATCTCTGTTTAATTAATATATGAATATTTTACATATATATATATACACACACACACACACACATATATATATATATATATGTATATGTATTTTAATGATCATAAAATTTCATCATATTGTTCAAAAGGCTAAAAGCATTATCTCGATTATCTCGAGGAACATGTTTTAATATCATGTTATTAACGATTTTTATCTTTTATAGGTATTTTTTTTTTTTTTTTCGTTTTTCTATATATAACATTAGATAACCGCGCGAACTATTACTGCCAGTATCCGAGAGTATTCGCCTATGTTT
Organism: Vespa crabro; assembly: GCF_910589235.1. NCBI lineage: Eukaryota > Metazoa > Arthropoda > Insecta > Hymenoptera > Vespidae > Vespa > Vespa crabro. Next base: position 22,566,803 of record NC_060955.1, on the reverse strand, counting down.
AAGTCTATATACATATATATATATACATATATATATATATATATATATATATATATATATATATATATATATATAATAAGTTAAGTATTTTTGACATGCTATATATATATATATATATATATATATATATATATATATACTTATTGGTCTCATGTACTCAAATATGTAAAAGTTCTAATCTCACTCTCTCTCTTTCTCTTTCTCTCTCTCCTTCTCCATTGTTATCCTATTTTATTATCATTTTCTTCTCAACTATATAATCCTTTTCTCTCTTCTTCTCGAACCATTTCTTTTTTTCTTTTCTTCTTTTTTTTTTAATTTTTCGTTTTTTGCTCATCTATTTGCATCGTTTGTATTGAGTAATTGAGTATACATATATATATATATATGTGTGCAAAAACGTGAAGAGAAAAAAAAAAGAAAAGAAAAGAAAAATTGTATATTTTCCTAGACTTTCCTTTTTTCACATATGTGCGTTGATCTACCCCCACCCCTATCCTCAACCCCTCCTCTGTTCCACCTTTCCTTTTCTTGATCGTTTGGCATCGATTAAAAAAACAACAAAAAAAGAACAACAACAAAAACAAAAATAAGAAAAAAAATCGATGTGTTAAACTAAATTAATTAACTAACCCTCTGTACAAAGTCACCCGTCTTCTCTCGCACATATTAACATCCCATTTATATAGACGTGATGTTTGCGAATAAAATTATTTTCCGATCAATGCGATATATCGACAAAGACGTAATTCAAATCGTTACATGAATTATTGTGTCTCGTTATTTGTCATTATGTAAATTATTTAAAATACATATATCTAGTTAAATATTGGGTGACCCAAATAAGTCAAAATATTTCTTGCTAATAATAATTTTATCCTTAACATATTATACATTAATAAATAATTTGTGTGTATATATATATACATATATATATATATATATATATATATATATATATATATATATATATATATATGTACATATATATGTACATATACAAATTTTATTCACATGTACGTATACGTAATATAGACACACATACACATACATATATATTGTATTTAAAATCATCATTTGTATATGCAAGAATTAAAAAGAATTAATTTCGTAGATAGTATGCCCCTGACTATAGGCAATCCGCGGCCTTAGATACACACGTGTATGAAACATATACGTATATTGCTAATGTTAATTTTATCCCGACTATATTGTACATTAATAAATAATTTGTTTATATATACATATATATATATATATATACATATACATTTCATTTACAGGCACATATACGCACATATTTCATATGTATATGTTGTATTTAAAAATCGTCATTTATATCGGCAGAGATAGAAAAAAATAATTTTGTAGGTATTATGCCCCTGAAAATAGACAACCGTACGTACATGCTTGTATGAAATATATGTATCAATGAATTAATCATCAAAGTGTTAAATATTAAGACATTGTCATATAAAGCTAGATTTATTTAGAAAAGAAGAAAAGAGGTATGTATGAACTCTATTTTTTTCCTTTTTGTTTCTCTTATATTTTTTTTTTTATTTTCCTTTTTTACGTCAACGTGTAATTCAAACCGATAAGATACGACGAGACAGAAAACTGAGAGATAACAAATACATTCTGTTTCCTAATATCCTCGAAGTTTTACTATCAAATTTAATAAAATCAAAAAATGCCATTATTTGATAAAAATCGAACAACAGAAAACGATGCAAGTTAAAAGAAAAATTACTTAGTTATCATGGCGGCACCCCTTATCCGTCTTTTTATCTTCAAATATCTGACAAATTTTCATCTGTTAAGGAAGCACAATGGGTTTATAAACTGAACCGAAATTTAGTAAGACAGATTAATAAAGAATCAGGTTTTTTTTTTTCAAGTCGAAGCGATCGTTTTCTTTACCGCGCAACTTGTCAATCCTATTAAGTCATAATGAAGATCATCAGTTTTTTATTGGTTGCAGCATTGTCTTTGAATCAAGTAAGTGATCGAGTAAAAATTTTTTAAGTATGTTCAACAAAACGTATTTCGTTGTATATATATAATTTTCGTTATAAATTATTAAAGTAAAAAGAACGTAAAATAAATAAATAAAATAAATAAAAAATTAGGTAATCGGTGTGAAAGTGAATGTCAAGGAAGATTTAAAGATTACCGAAAAATGGATCAATGAATCGAAAATAAAAATCGAGGATACCATTAAGGATATTAATATATATAGAAGTAACATTCAATTTATTTTCAATAACAAAATAAAAGCACGACAGGAACAGGATGTAAAGAATATTCGTTGCATGACTGATCTTTTGTTAGAAGAAATTCGTGTAAGTAAAATTTATATCAAATTAATAATTATAATAATTAATAAAAATAAATAAATAGTATTAATTAATATATCACATATTATACGATTTAATATTACTATATTACTTTATATAACTATCTATTATATTATATTTCATATTCTGTATATGTCAATCATATTACATATTATTAAAATATTATATTACGATAGTATACTAAATATATTAAAAAAAAAAATAAAAAATAAAAAAAAATAAAAAATAAAAAAATAATAAAAAATAAATAAATAATAATTATATTATTAATTTAGACATTCGTCCACGATGCAAAAGTAAAAGGCAAGAATCCAACTCAATGTTACGTGAGTAGTCAAGCAACTACAAGAATCATAAGTAACAATGGTTATTCATCATTAGACAAATGTACGAAGAATGCTCAAATATTTATCGAGCAATTTCAGGCCACCATCGACAATGTTATTACCGTACGTTTCTCTCTTTTTTATTTTTTCTTTTTTCTTTCTCATTTATCATAATTTTTCTACAGTGTCATCGTCGTCATCATCATACCCACAATCACTATCATCATCATCATTATTAGTGTACATTATTGGTGTATCAGTATTGCTTTTTCTTTTTTTTTCCTTTTCTTCAATTTTTCTACAATATCACCATCATCATCATTATCATTATCATTTGTCATTATCATTGTATTATTTTTGTCACAGATCGGTCAAACACTCACAACAGATCTAGATGATGTATTTTCCAATTGCTATATACACCTGCCAAAAGTAATGTTACGTTGTGTTAAACAAAATATCAAAGAACTCGAGGTATGCATTAAGAATTTTGAATCATCAATAACTTCGATGAAAACTGCCGGAGATACTGCCTTCCATCAAGGCTATCTCAATGGTATCGCATGTTATAACAATGCCGTTGTTAAAACTCGCGAAGGTGTACGAAATACTCTGGCCGAGGCCGAATATTGTATAAATAATTCTTAATAATTATTGTTAAATCAGGGATGAAAAATTAATTTGAGAAAAAAAAAAAACGAAGAAATAAATATATTTACTTGACGAGTTTTTTTTCTTTTTTGTTTTTTTTTTTTGTTTTTTTTTTGTTTTTTTTTTTTTTGTTGGATTTGTCATTTAAAGAAGGAAAAAAGAAAAAAGAGAAAGAAATATATCGTAAAATAATTGAATAATTTCTTTGAACGATCGATTAAGAAATTTATCACGGATATAAAAATCCTAATTTATTATTATTATTATTATTATTATTATTATTATTATTATTATTATTATTATTATTATTATTATTATTATTATTATCGTTTTTGTAATTATTGTTATTATAGGTATCGATTTCTTTTCTTTTCTTTTCTTTTTTTTTTTTACGGATTCCTTATCGAAGAAAAGATCAATCCGATCCATTACCGCGTTAAGATCGCAATTTTTCAGAATTTTTAGTACATACACTATAAAACGATGACGATGACGATAACGATAACGATAACGATACATATAATTTCGATCATACGAATCGATCGTTTATTTCATCATTATCTGATAAATATAGTCGCAATTGCAAATACAATTTCGTAATTATGAATGAGTAATCATCGAAGATATTATATATGATAAATTGATCGAGTAGGATTTATGTGTTCTGTGATATTTATTTTGCAACAATTTTTAAATTTAATTCCAAATCATATGTGAAAAGATAAATATTCCCCGTTCGCCTCCTCCCTCATCCTATCAAACAAAAAAGGAAAAAAATAAAAAAAAAAAAAAAAAAAAAAACAGAAAAAGATGTTCGATAATAAATTCGACGAGTCTTAAAAAATAATCTTTTATTTCCACGATTTAAGAATATTCGTTGAAATTTTCAAAATATCCATTTTTAAAGAAAATAAAATAACTCCCTTCATCTGTCTATCTTTATTTAAATTTCTATCTTCTTTTATTCTCTCTCTCTCTCTCTCTCTCTCTCTCTCTCTCTCTCTCTCTCTCTCTCTCTCTCTCTCAATCTCGTCAAATATTATATTTACTCGTTCGCAAAGTCAGATTACAAAAAAAATAGATAATACAAGTATTACTTTTAAACAAAATAAATCGTATATCCCTCGATCGATCTATCTAACTATATATATTTATTTTTATCACTGTATCTTGAAATTTTATATTTATTACATGGTTAAGTCAATTAAAAATAATTCATTTCTTTTTTTTAAATCGATATACTTAAATAAAAAGGAATGACGAACTATTCCCAGATCATCCATTTATTTTCCAAGTAATATTTGCGTTTTATCTATTCCTAGTATTTGCTAATAGTAATAAATTTTATTTGATCAAAAAAGACAACGAGAGTTGATAAATATTATTCTCTTTCTCTCTTTCTCTCTCTCTCTCTCTCTCTATCTCTATCTCTATCTCTCTGTCTCTCTTTATTATACGCATTAATAATCGTTCGATGAAAAACGATAGGATAAAAAAAAAAATATTGGATAACAAGAAATATTTTTTCTTATTCAATTCAATTTTATTATAAAATTGGATTATTAAATTGATTATAAGATACATATATATATATATATATATATATATATATATATATGCACACACACACACGATTTAATTATTTCATTTTATAATGATAATTTTTATTATTATATATGTATATATATATATATATATATATACATAATAATATACATAAGACATTAGTCTATATTTAGCATAGATACAATGATTAACATAATTATAATCGATAGGTAAAATAATCAAGTAACTTAAATGACATAAATAAATAATACACTAAATAAGGTAAATAAAAAAAAAAAAAAAAGAAAAAAAAAGAGAAAAGAAAAGAGGCTACATTAAATAAATGATTTTGTCTATCTTTTATCAAATAAGGCCTTATCTTTATCATCGTTAAAATTCTACTATATAGATTATTATTTGTTCATGGATTCTCGTAAGAGAAAAATTACATTGTGGTGGTAGTGGTGGTAGGGGGTGGTAGGGGGTGGGGAATTCCTTTAAGGGGAAATAACAAGAACATGGGTGGGAAAAACATTCGTGACACGTCGTAAAGAAGAATCATCTCTTTCCTTCTCCCACCTTACATCCTTCTCTCTCTCTCTCTCTCTCTCTCTCTCTCTCTCTCTCTCTCTCTCTCTCTCTCTTTCTCTTTCTCTTTGACACACATAAGTTCGTCATCATTATATCGCACGCAGATACGATATTTTTCCTTTAAAAGAGCCAACCCAATATGCGTTCTCTCATTTAACTATAACAGTTCTCATTGATATCATCGTTCTCGTATTATTATTGAATATATTTAAATATAAAAAAAAATATTTCATCATGAATAATTTAATAATTTGTCTCGTGGTCGCATTTTCCATCGTTCAGGTATGATCAAATTTATTATTATTATTATTATTATTATTATTATTATTATTATTAGGTAATAATTAATGTTGATTTATCGATTTTAAATGGAAATCATGTAAATTAATTTAGAAATAAAATTTATTAAATAGTTTATCAATATACGATACGTATATATGTATATATATATATATATATATATATATATATATATATATATAAATTATTATATTAATATATATAATATTTAAAAAATATATATCTACATATATCTCAATATCTTGAGTATGCTAATAACTTTGTACAATAATTATTATATATCAAATATTTATTATTATTATTATTATTATTATTATTATTATTATTATTATTATTACTACTATTATTATTATTATTACTATTATTATTATTATTTGAAAAATAATGTTGATTTCTTGATTGAAAAATTATGTAGATTAATCTACAAACATAAATTTTTTCATTGATATATTATATATATATATATATATATATATATATATATATATATAAATTATTACATTAATATATACATATATATATATAATAATTCGATTATTAATAACAATTCTCTTGTTTTTTATATTTTGTATATATATAATTATTATAGATCAGCAACGTCCAAGCAGAGTCCTTGGAAGTTTTGAAAGCACGCCTTAAAAAGGCAAAAGGAGATGTCAATATAATAATCAATGATCTTACACGATCGAAAAGAAATCTCGAATTTGATTTAAACATGAAACTATCCAACAATAAGATCAACTCAATGCAATCCATAAATGATATGACGAATCCGGCAATGAATGAGATTCGCGTAAGGATAATTTTGAATGAATCAAAGGATTAAATTCATCGATAGATCGATCGATCTTTACATTACAAATTTATTTATTTATTTGTTGCATTTTTCTCTTTCTATCTTTCTTTCGTTCTTCTAGAATGCCGTGAAAGCTGCCAAGGAAGCTGGCAAAAATGCCGAGCATTGTTTAGAATCTGGTAGGCTTGCACTTAGAGATATCAGTCAGAGTTCATTTGTGTCATTGGATGCATGTTTAATTAATGCCAAACAAGGTATTGTACCAGCCCAAAATAACATGGACGCTACCATTGGTGTAAGTAGAAATTTATTAAGTACGTCGATTGGAAATGGTGAAAAGAAAAAAAAAAAAAAATATGAAAAAAAAGAAAATAAAAAAGAAAAGAGATATTATCTTCATTTTTTCATCTCAAAATTCTTATATATATATATCCAGGTTGCCAGGAAACTTCTAGTAACGTTGGACAGTATATTTATTAACTGTTACTCGAGCAATATATATCAAATGCAAGGCTGTATCGCTCTTGCCTTGGGCAATGCTAACGGTACCATCAGAAATCTCAAAACCACTGCTGACAACGTGAAAAGTAGTGGCAACGTAGCAGCCAGCAATTCCAACATCAAAGGAAACACTTGCTTTTCCGAAGTTGTTACCTCGACCCGTCCGAAGGTTCCTGTTGCATTAAATGCCGCGAAGGCGTGCATAAATAACGCATAAAAAACACAAAAGAAAAAAATCAAAACAAATAACTTCGTTAGATGGATTCTAAAATGTTCGAACATTCGATCGAAGTGGCACAAACGATAACGTCGACGAGCGACATTAAGAAAAAAAAGAAAAGAGAAAAGAAAAAAAAATATATATATATATATATACATATACATATAATTTAGTCTCAAAAAAAATATTTAGATATTTATTAGATCGTTTGCACACGAAACGTCCAATTTTCATAATCAATTATGTATACATGTATATATTACTTTTTTTATTATTATGTAATATATGATATTTAATATGTAAGATTCTGTATTGAAAATATGATATTTTTATTTTAATGATATAATAGAATATTTTATTTATACATACATATATATATATATATACATATATATAATGTGTGTATATACGAAATAATGGCATCTAGCAGTCGCCATCTAGTGGTCGAACGGTGAACTAGAAAGCCCGTCTTACACGAGGTTGCCTATATTTAGGCGCCTCATATCCGTACATGCCATTCGATTTGTATAATACGATATAAAAATATATTTTTCCTTTTGCACTTCTTTCATATAAATTATATTCATTAAATACATAAATACATCCACATTATATTCGTTAAACGTTTTTATATTTTTTTCTTCTTTTTTCTTCTTTTTTCTTTTGTATTTTTTTTTTCTTTTTTTTTTTTTTTTTTCTTTAATCCATTGACTCAACGGATTAAAAAAGAAAAAAAAATGGAGCAAAGAAACTTTTCTAAAAAATTACATTAAAGAAAGATATTTCGTCACAGGAAAAAGTCGTTCGAGAATTATTACTTCGAAGGAAGCATTAAACGTGAGTCGATAAAATATATCGATATTCGATTGATACAATCGGGATTCGCACGAACGAACATTATAATCAATCATGCGAAACTGCTTCTGATGCAACAGAAATAAACGGATCTTTCATTGTAACTAGAAAGAAAGAGAAAGAGAGTAAGAGAGAGAGAGAGAGATAATAGAGAGAAAGCAAACAGTTAAGTAACAATAGATTTATTATAAACGAAGTTAGTTTCTACAGAAAGATAATATTATTTTTACGAACTAAATAACAATATTCAATTTTATTAAATTTGAGAAAAATCGATGAGGATATTAATTTTTTCTTCTTTTTTTTTTTTAGGTCGATCGATCGATCAATCAGATCAAATTCTACTCGACGCAACAACATCGTCGAATTCTTGCTCTTGTTCCGATTTAGTTAACATAAACGCTGGTAATGTTAATCCAAGGTTTTTGTCATAAATTGGTCGAGTCTCGGCAACGTATTCGTAAGGTTCAACCTCGTGTAATGTTTCTTCATCCGTTGTTTTTTCAGCGTCATCAGAAGTCATTGTCCTCGCATAAGAATCTTCGCTCGGCGAAGCTATTGGCTCTAATATATCAGTATCGGCGATTATTTTATCATTAGAATTGCGTTTGCTCAAGGACGAACCCGAGGATTTTATATCGGGATCAAATTTGAATTGTTTAACCTCCCTATATGTCAATCGATCTTTATTATTATTTTTAACGTCTTCATCACCGACAAATATACATTCCTCCTTATGAATATCTTTGTCGTCCTTGCACCTGTAACATGTCATATTGTCTTTAATTACTTTTTTGCAATTCGAACGATCCTCCTTTTGAAACTCTTTCATGAATTTTTCAATCTCTTCCTTTTTCCTTTTACTATCCTCGAAATAACGATCGTCCTTGTTATTAATTAATTTCTCTCCTTTTACGTCGGACGACATTTTATCCGTCAGATCCGAAGTTGGCACGTATATCGAACTTTTCGTATTTTCCGAGGAATCCAATGGTGTACTTTTTATATCGTCGTACTTTTTATCATATACATTTTGATAAAATTTATCGTAAATTTGATCATAAGGCATATCAACTTTTGTCTCCTTTACGTTCTCTTGCACGTCATAAATATTCGTCGATTCTTTCCTTTCGTCATCATCGTTATTGGATTTCGTTGGGCTACCAAACGATTTACCCTTTGTATAAGCATAAACCTTGTCCTTTGGTTTATAACTGTATGAACATTGTTCAAAGTTATCACCATTTTTAGGATCCTTACATACTTTACACGTCATCGAATCCTTCTCGATAACTTTGCAATTCGTACGATCTATCTTTTCAGAATTCTTTTCCGATTCGGATTTATATTCGGACGGGCTCTTGTAATGATCCGGTATATAAGAATCGTACGATGATTCATTATCGATCTTAACAGATGGTATTGATTTTTCATCATAATTAGTTTTCTTAATTTGATCGAACGGCAACGTATAATCCTTCGAATAATCCGTGTATCTTGATTCTTTCGGATAATCTTCAATCGTACTAACGTCCTTTTTAATATCTCCCGACAAATTTTCAGGATAACCGAATGATTTAGATCTACTAAATTTATATATCTTATCCATCGGTTGATATGCGTAAGAACATTTCTCATAATTTCCACCATTTTTTGGATCCTTACATATCGTACAAGTTTTACCATCTTTCTCGATCTTTTTACAATCGCTCGACGATGACGTTTTTTCTTCTTTTTCTTCTTCTTTTTCTTTTTCTTCTTCATCCTTCTTCCTCTTCTTCTTTTGATATCTTTCGATTCCAGTTTCATCATCGTTCAATGCTTTCACCTGTGATCCTTCGTACCTTTCACTTCTATACGATGGCTCGTAATGCTTTTCTTCTACCGGAACGATCTTGAGAACAGAGAGAGAGATATATATATATATATATAAAGAGAGAGAGAGAGAGAAAGAGAAAAAAACAAATTAAAAAAAAAAAGATTGAGAAAGAAAAGAAAACGAAAAAAAGAAAGAGAGAGAGAGAGAGAGAGAGAGAGAGAGAGAGAGAGAGTACCTACTTTAAAAGACGACAAAAAGTTCGAATTTTATCATTTTAAATTTCAAAATTAAATATATCTTTTTAATTTAATTATAAAATTAAATATACTATCTGGGTGACTATCTTAGAGCTAACTCTTACATTCGTAAGAGATATTAATTTTATCGAAGAAAAAAAGTAAAAGGAAAAGAACAAATTAGTCTAAAAGGACTAGAGAAAAAAAAGAAAAAGAAAAAAAGAAACCAAAAAAAAAGTAGTAAACGCTCTTGAAAAATCGTTTTTGGATCCTACGTACGTAGCAATGTAAATATTTATCTAATAATCGATGGATAAACAAAAACGTGAAATAATTGTTCCATATAATATATTTTTACCTTCGTATTTTCAGCCAAACGTCCGCCGCCATTATTATCATTGTCGTCATCATTGTTTTTGTTTTTGTCATTCTCATTGCGAATCTTTCCAAAGGACTTTGACTTCGTATAAGCGTAAGACTTTTCATTTGGTTTCGATACGTAAGAACATTGTTCGTACTTAGCTTTACTTTTAATATCCTTGCAAACCATACAAACCATTGAATCTCGTATTATCTTTTCGCAATTTTCATTTTCGTTTTTATATTTTTTAGACATTTCGGGATTTGTTTCGTCTGCCGTAAACATTTCCTCGCCGAATCTATAAGGATTTTTATTTTTTCCAAATGGATCAATTCGATCGTTTACGCGTTGCTCGGATGCGGCAGCTGTTGCTGTGGTCGACATAGTCGCCGCCGCCGCCGCCGCCATTTTGGATCCATCATGATTCTCCAAAGTGGAAAATCCTGAATCTATGATCTTCAACGTGTTCGATCTACGATTTCGAATATTCGAACGTACCGACGTATTTTCTTTCTTTCCACTGTTGTAAATAGAATAAAAATAAATATTATTTTTTATTCGATTCATACATTCGATCGTAACATATACGATCTTCGTTGTTATCATTTTTATTATTATCATTATTATTATCATTGTCATTATTAGCTCGTGTTAGATATGAATTTTTATTTCATAGAAAATATTTCCGTCCTATCCTATATTTAATATAACTATAAACCTTATACCTCGTATTATCCTTTTCCGTTTTAAACGGTGGTGATAATATTTTTTTAACATTTTTATCCTCCCTCGGTATTTTCTTAACATAAATCGAATCCGATGATTCCGAATTCATCGGATCGATTTTCACGTTGTACCACGGATTACTATCCGATTCGTAATTCAAATTTGTATCCATCGAATGTTCGTATCTTTGATTAAACGAAATCGCACAACTCACCGACAATGCCATTAGAAAATAAATCTGCGAGAAATAAGGAAGAAGAAAAAAAGAAAAAAGAATATATATATATATAAGTATATAAAAAATAAAATAAGAAAAAGAGAGAGAGAGAGAGAGAGAGAGGGGAAGGGAAAAGAAAAAGTAAGATCGTAATGAATAAATAATCGAATTAAAAAATATCGACTTACCCTCAAATCGATCATCTTTCCTTCTTCTTTGCTTTTCTTTTACTTGTCTTTTTTTTTTTTTTTTTCTTTATTTTTGTTTTTCTTTTTCTTTTCGTTTACTTTTTTTTTCTTTCTTTCTTTTTTTTCTTTTTTTGTTTTCTTTTTTATCAGAATTTATCGACTTCGTATCATCGATGTAAGTGTAATATTTGAATTTTTATATTGCTCTTATTTCTCTTTATATTTATTACTTGTGAAAAAAAAAAAAGAAAAATTGATTTTCACTTGATCATGAATGATTTGAACGAGTCGAAATTACTTTCTATAATAAATGATACGAATCTTACGAACGGAATGGCTTTATATTGACTATGGAAATCTATATTAGATGGGACCCCCACTACTTCATTCTTTATTTCGTATTTCTCTGTTATTACGGTGAAACCTTCTAAACATTCTCCAGAAAACTTTAAATCTTGATATTATATATATAGTAGAAGAAAAAAGAGAGAGAGAGAGAGAGAGAGAGAGAGAGAGAGAGAGAGAGAGATGAAACGCTTGAATTGATACATTGCGATCGATCGATCGATCGATTACCTAAACCATTCGATTCGCTTTAATAAAAATGATAGCGCATATAAATATATAGAAATATCTTTAAACTTTACAAAAAATATTTTCCTTGTTTGTCATTTATTTTTTGCCCTTTTATTTTTTTTTGTTTTCCTTATATTTTGTTTCTTTCTTTTTTTAATTCCTTAATTTTTAATTTTTAACATCATAATAAATTGAAAATATATAATAGACATATTGCAAACAATTTATATATTATTTATATTTATATTATATATATATATATTATTTTGTATATAACATAATATATATAAATAATATATACAGATTATTTATAATATATATAAAATAAATAAAAAAGAAATCCTATGTATATATATATATATATATATATATATATATATATATATATATATATATATGTGGAAATGGGCGGAAAGAAAAAAAAAATATGCTCACATATTTATATCTATCTATATGAAAACGTATTTTATTAATCATTATATCGTCTATTCTACTTCTAAGTACTTATAAACTTATAAACGCACACACATAATAATTCGTGATTTTAACTTAGTAATTCTTCTATTTTCTATTCGTCATTTTTTTGCAATATTTCACGACTATCTCTCTCTCTCCCTCTCTCTCCCTCTCTCTCTCTCTCTTTTTCTGTCAATGTCTCTAACATCCATTAACATGCAAATAAAATAGAAATACAAATGTGAACTAGAAGTAGAGAGAGAGAGAGAGAGAGAGAGAGAGAGAGAGAGAGAGAGAGAGAGACAGATGTTCGATTAAAACTAATCAGATGTATATTAGCATTATTTCTACATCGTTTCCGCGAGAAAAGCGAAATAATAATGGGACAGGTGAAAGTTAGAATCGAGATCAACGACCTGCACGCGTCCATTGTATTTTTTTGCTGGTGCGCTTGGTATATAACGATCGTTTGAAATGTAAAGAGAGAGAGAGAGAGAGAGAGAGAGAGAGAGAAAAAGAAAAAAGGACAGAAACAGAAAAAGAAAAGGAAAAAGGAAAAGATAAAAAAAAAAAAACTTGATTCATGTAGCACAATTGTTTTATCCCCTCCAACCTTCACCCTACCCCTTACTATCATAGGTATGATAATTCGAATTAATCGGAGAACTATATCCAATCATCTCTTTCTTTTTCTAACGATTCCTTACGTAACGATTGTTAATTCAGCGTTAAATTAATGTTAAATAAAAAATAAATTTATATATATATATATATATATAGATATACAATTATGGTCGTACAATATCGTTGTATTAAATAGTCGATAATATATAGTTAAATTCTATATTAAAAAAAAATATTAAAACAAAGATTTAATATCAATATTATATTTAATATTAATTATTAAAAACTTATATATTTATTTATATTTATTTATATTTATTTATATTTATATTTTATTTATATTTGTTCGTTCACGTAAAGATTATCTATATTTGTTATATTAAATTGTTAATAATATCGTTGAATTAATATTAAATTATTTAATATTAAATTAATAAAATTGATATTAAATCAAATTGAAGATAATTAAATTTTGACAGATCAAAAAAGAAAAGTGTAAAAAAAGAAAACAAAAAAAAAGCAATTGTTTGCTTTTGTCCCTTAAATAAATTAATAAATAAATAAATAAATAAATAGAGAGAACAATACGACACATACGACTTGTATTACCTTGTTAAACATTTATTTATTTATTTATTTATTTATTTATTTATTTATTTATTTATTTATTTATTTATTTATTTATTTATTAATCGATTAATCCTTGACTGATTTCCTATTGAAAATTACTTTACTCTATATACACATAATATATTATAATGATCGTCGTCAATGATTAATTATCAATTAATTAATTTATATTAATTATCACTCTTTGAAGGGAAAGTTTCGTGGATATACCGAGATATGTGAAATACGTGGTTGACTGAGTTGTTGCCTACTGAAAAATCCATCCGTCGGTGCTGGCTTCATTTGCAATTTCGAGGCTAATTTTTTTATCATCAATTTTTCATCATTTTCCATTTTTTTCATAATCTTCGAATCCTTCTTCTTGTCCTTCCCTTGAGATGCATTTCTTTTACGATAATATAAAACTTCACCGGCCAATGTAATCATTGCCAGTGCAAGACCAAATAATGTTGCTATAAATACTCCGCCTGAAAGAAAGATATAAAGGGAAAGAAAATGGAAGGTAGGGAGGGAGGGGGTTCGGGGAAAAAAAATAAGGGGAGAAAAAAAATATTTTAAGGAAAAAGTTTCATTTAATCTTTACGTTGTTTTATATTTCTTAAGAATTTCTTTCGTTAAATTGAGAATTAATTCTATTAATTATATTCATTGGTA
>NC_060955.1:22532171-22547171 GCF_910589235.1 Vespa crabro | reverse complement strand
ATTCCAGACTTTTGTATATCGTTCATTATGCTTACTATCAAACCGATTAAACGTTTGAAACAGATTGGAGATATCTGACAAAAATATACAAAAAAAAAAAAAAAACAAATATATATATATATATATATCAGAAATATTATACAATGATAAACGAGAGATAGAAGAAAAAGAAATGAGAGAGAGAGAGAGAGAAATTTCATCAAGTTCAACAAACAATAATTGAAATCAAGTAAGTTAAAATAATTATTATAGTTGCTTTTAAATCATATGTCTGTAATATCTTTCGTTTCGAGGATTTCTTTTAATTTTTTTTTTTTTTTTTTTTTTTTTTTATAATATCTCAAATGACTGCTGACACGAATTTCATATCTGTCTTTTTCTTTTTCTTTTTTTTTTTTTTTTCTTTTTTTTTGGAAACTACTTTTTCTTTCTTTTTTTCTTTTTTTTTTGTCTTAACATCTCAAACGGAAATTAAACGTTCATGATCGTGTACGGATTGTCGGGAAAATTATTTGGATTTCTCTATATATGATTTATAAATTGAAAAATTAATACCTGAAAATCGGCCGGACAATTGCAACTGGATTCGTTTAACAGATGACAACAAACGTCAGTATTCATGGTTAAAACCGTGCAGGATACGTTAAACGAATCGACACTAATGTATTTGAAGTCTTTGTAACGATTATCGGTGAAAATCAAATTCCATATGTCGTCCCTTTTAACTAAACCACCTTCGATGGCCTATGAAAAAAAAAAAGAAAAAAAAAAAAATATATATATATATATATATATATACTTAGACATCAATTCAATTTGTTACGTTCGATCGATCGTAAAATTAAATTCCAAAAGGAATTTAACGTTATGACGTAAATCGGAGTTGTTCAATGAATTAATCGAAAAAAAAACTATACTACTTGCCGTTTTAACATATTCCTCCATCTTGTATGTACTCGAATAAATAGCATAATAGGAGGGTGATGGTCTCATACTTCGAATTTTCGAAACCGTTCTGTCAGTAAACTCATCGATAACGACCAATCTGATTATCGAGATACCAATGAGATAATACAAACTTTGATTGAGTTCTAGAAAAAAGAGAGAAAGAGAGAGAAAGAGAGAGAGAGAGAGAGAGAGAATGAAAAGAAGAAAGAAAACAAATTACATTTATAATGTTTAGTTCTTGCGAAAGGATGACATCCAAAAAAAAAAAAAAAAAAAAGGAAAAGAAAAAAAAGAGAGAAAAAAAGAAAATAGAGAGAGAAAGGAAAAAAATTGAAAGGGAAAAATTTATTTTTTTCTGTTCGATCGAAGAAGGAGAGAAAGTTTAAAAAGTTTCATGAATTAAAAAATCTATATATGTTGTACGATCGAAGAAAGAGACCGAGAGAGAGAAAGAGAGAAATAAAATGACCTTGTAATGATCGAACATTTTATTTTACCTCTATCGTTGTGAAAAATCAAATCCAAAGGTACGATAAAAAAAATATATCCGTGTTCAATCGAAGAGATAGAGAGAGAGAGAGAGAGAGAGAGAGAGAGGGAGGGAGAATAACTTTGAAATAAATAAAACATTTCATCCTTTTCATCCTGAATAATGAAATTAAGAAATATGATAACATAAAAGAAAAACATATACATATATATATATATGTGTGTGTGCGTGTGTGCGTGTGTGGGTTCTTCGATCGAAAGAGTATGTGACCTTGAAATAAATAAATGAAACATTCAATTGTACCTATTTCGTCTTGAAAAATCAACTGAAAATCAAGCCAAATGATATGATAAAAAATTACGTTGTTCGATCAAAAAAGAGAAAAATAGATAGAGAGAGAGAGAGAGAGAGAGAGAGAATAAAAAGGAAAAGAATGATCTTGAAATGAATATAAGAATGAATATTACCTCTTTCATCCTCGAAAATGAGACCAACGTCCGTAGCATTTTTCATTAACAACAAATCGTCGACCGCTTGAACGTAAGGATTGATACTACAATCGCCACGTTTGTAAACAATACCTTTATCCTCTGCCACTATTCGTAATAAATCCCAACCGGACCAAGTCATGTCCAATATAAGACTGACGCCTTTGTATAATACAGCGCAAACTTGAAGAGATCAAAATAAAAAAGAAAAATAAAATAAAAGTGATGAAAAAGAAAAAGGAGAGAGAGAGAGAGAGAGAGAGAGAGAGAGAGATTAGAGACAAGAGAAAAGAAAGATATGTAAAAGATATTCCAAAAATTTCTTTAAATTGACAAATTTCAAACGTATTGCAAAATGAAATACCTTTTTGAAAGCTCTCATCTAAATTTTCCCGATCTACTTCGACCTTGGACAAGTGCACTGTTATTATATCATTACCAAAATCCTTCTCCGCACTCGAGGCTGCATCATTTAATACACTCAAAATCGAGCTATCCTCGTTTTCTATCACGATTACTGAAAATTCGAACGTATAATATATATATATATATATATATATATGTTTGTGTGTGTATGAGTGTGTACGGGTGTGTGTTTTATGTATAATAAATCTTAACGATTTTAAATTAATAAATCGTATCGATTTTATTCATAAATCGTGTCGATTTTGTTCTCATCCTTCGTTTCATTCATTTCTTATTTCTTTGTTATTTTTCTTTTAATTTGTCATTTCTTAATTTTTCTAAGTAATAATTATGAATATATATACGTGTCGTGTATGTGTGCGTGTGTTTGTGTCTGTATATATATATATATATATATATATATATATATATATATATATATATATTTCAATTAATAAATCGTGTCGATTTTGTTCTCTTCCTTCGTTTCTTTTATTTCTTTTTTCTTTTTTGTTTTTCTTTCGAATTATCATACCTAAAAATCTTTCTAAAAATTTATTGTAAATATACATATATATATATATATATATATATATATATATATATATACATGTGTGTGTGTGTGTGTGTGTAAATAATTTAAATATAAAAAAATATATCTACATATATATATGAAAAGAAAAAAACCGCGAATTTTTCAAACGACTCACGTATATATAAGCGCGCGCGCATATGTACATTTATATATATATATATATATGTATGTGTGCGTATATATATATATGTGTGTATTACTTACACAGACTCATTGGAGTTTGACATTTGATCGGTAATAAAATTAACAATCCAAATATTAGAACGTAGACGATCGTCCTTCTAATCTGCGGCATACCGAAGTTTCTATGCTTCTAATGTCGAATGAACACTATAAACCGATACAGAAAGAGAAAGAGAGACAGAGAGAGAGAGAGAGAGAGAGGGGATGATTCTCATTCGTAAAGGAACATTCAAAATGGCTACGCCTGCGCCGAAGTGTTTTACAAAACGTTTATGTCACCTTCTAAAACATTAAATACGTTATCTCTCTCTTATCATCAACTATTTCCTCTATTTTCACAATTTTTCTATTTTATCTTTTCTTTTTTTTTTTTTTTTATTTATTTATTTTCTTTTCTTTTC
The DNA here is from genome assembly GCF_910589235.1 of Vespa crabro. Taxonomy (NCBI): domain Eukaryota; kingdom Metazoa; phylum Arthropoda; class Insecta; order Hymenoptera; family Vespidae; genus Vespa; species Vespa crabro. The sequence continues at coordinate 22,543,661 of NC_060955.1, read as the reverse complement.
CATATTCCTCTTTCTTTTTCTTCTTCTTTGTTTTCTTTTTTACTTCTTCTTAATCCTTGCACTTATAAACGTAAAACGAAATTTTGACGAACGAGCAAATGAGAAGGAGAGAGAGAGAGAGAGAGAGAGAGAGAGAAACGCGATTCGGTTTTCTTGTATATATCAAAAAAGAAACGAAAAGAAAAAGAAAAAATAAAAAAAACAGAAACACTTCATAAATCAATTTAAAATTTGACGCACCACCCGATACATCCTGACATATGTGACTACTGACTCTCTCATCTCTATACTTTCTAACGAAACCTTTTTTCCTGGCATAACCTACGATATCGATTTATGTCTCTGCGTGAATTACCAACCTGAATGTCCAATGATCGATCCTTTTTTTATATAGATATATTATATATACATACATACATACATACATACATGCATATATATATTATTTTTTAATTTTTCTTGAGGAAAAATTTTGTGAAAAATTTCCCATTTTCTTCTTTTCTGTTTTCTTTGTTTTTGTTATTTTGTTTTTCAGAATTTTCATGACCAATTTGAAAAAAGATATATATATATATATATTTATAATAATTTAAAACAATTCCATTCGTTTATATAATCTATTATTATTTATTTTCGCAAAATATATTAATATATATTTTCGAATCTTTTTTTTTTCTTCTTCTTTCTTTCTTCTTCTTTTTTTTAATTTTCTAATGTCTCCCCTGTTAACACTTTTTGATATCTCTTTGCATGAAAGAATAAGAGAGAGAGAGAGAGAGAGAGATTTATTTTTTCTTAAATTTCTTACAAAATGACGTTATATAGATTTGTAAATCGATAAAGGACACGAATACAATGAGAAAAATATAAAAATAATATTCGTTAGAGAATAATTATAACAATTTACAATAATTCTTTCGTTTTGATTAACTTTTGCCTTTATTCTTTATTCAATATCTAACAATATGGCGGGTATAGAAATTTGTGATCTATAAAAATGATAAGAATAACAAGTTTTATACCTATACATGAATAAATAAATAAATAAATAAATATATATATATATATATATATATATATATATATATATATATATATAATTAACGACGTTTATGTACGAAAAAATTTTTAAGAAAGAATTCGAACAGTTTGAATAATTAATTATGTTGTGACATTGTGAATAACTCGTCGCATTTGTAGGAACGATCGATTCAAACATTATTGATTACCGTCCTAGCCCCATGTCGTCCTCCTCCTACTTTACCACCAACCACCTATCTCCTTCTCTAACAACCCCAACCTCAACTCTCTCGTTCAACCTCAACCCTTCCCTAGCTACCCTTTCTAATACACGCGAACCTATTCAGTATGCCAATACATATTGCACGAGGTAAAAAGGAAAACTCGTAAGCACAAATCGCCTCGATGAAAACCCTAATTTTCTAATCGATATTGTATAATCATTAAAAAAGATAATAGAGGGAGATAAGAATAACATAACGATCGTCAAATAATAATCGTAATATTTATATATACATGTATTACATCGAAATATTTTGTACGCCTTAATTATTTTTTTATTTAATTTCTTAATCTTAACTTGTTCATTAACAATTATTACTTCATTTTTTGCTATCATATTATTATTATAATTATTATTATTATTATTATTAGTAGTAGTAGTAGTAGTAGTAGTAGTAGTAGTAGTATTGTTATTGTTATTGTTATTATTATTTTTATATTTGTTTTCCTCTTTTCTTTTCTTTTTACGTATACAGGATATATGTGGGCAATATATAAATGAGGTCAAAAGTTAATGGATTTAGTTTTTAAAAGTCAATTTATAACTTATTCGAAATCACTTGGTTATAATAGTTAGGCTCGTACAGGTTTACAAGTTATCTTTTTTCTTTTTTTTTTTTTTTTTTTTGCCCCCCTTTTTTTATTATAGTATTCGAAATCTGATAAAATAATCGTGTGAAAATGTCTGGAAAAAAAAAGAAAGAAAAGAAAAAAAAACAAAAAAAGAGAAAAATAAAGAAAACAACGATGTAATCGATTTTTCAAAGTCACCGAGAAACTTTTAACGATTATATCGAAATTCTCAGCGATTATTATATATAAGCAACTTGAAACAATGTCAAATCGTTTTATAGATAGATCATGATTTTATTGAATCTATATAAACGAGAAAATATTATTAAACGGAAGGAAAAAAAATTATCTCTTTGGCTTATCACATTTTATTTTACGTATATGATCCTTGACTTAAATCATTTTTATTATTACATTCATTATTATATTTATTTAGGAAATATATTAAATCCATTTTCTTAGATCAATATCGAACCTCATTATTGTCTAGTGTGATAGTGTGCGAAAGTTGATCCATTAAAAAAAAAAAAAAAAAAAAAAAAAGGAAAGGAAAGAATAATAATAAAAAAAAAAAAAAAAACGTAATCTTATTTCGTGGATCTTCTTTAATTCCTTCGTTCGTGATCACGAATAAGATCATTGTCCATGATGATCATGGGATAAGCTTGATTAATTTCCATGCTTGAGAAAATATTCGATCACCGATGCGAGATTTCTACAACACGCGATTCTATGATATTATTACAAACAGATTGAAATTATGATGCAGATGTTTCATTTCCAGGACCGTATTTACGATAAGGCGCAAATTAAAAGAAACTTCGCTCTTCGGGTTGGGAGGGAGGGAGGGAGGATTAACATTTTAAAACCTTATTTCTCACAGCAAGCAACAGATATCTATATATATATACATATATATATATAAAATAGCTTGACATATTCGTTAAAATCAAAGTCGGAGTAAAAGATTGAACAAAGAAAAAAAAAACAAAAAAAAGAAAAAATTTCTTGCAACTTTCGAAGAAACGATATTAACGATATTGCGCGTTGGGCCTAACAAAAGTCTAAATACGGCCCTGATACAACCCCGTGCGGCAGGTGAAACGAAATGCTTCGATGATTGCCTACAAATTCGTACCGTCTCTCTACGGTATATATATATATTTTTTTTTATTCCTTTTTCTTTCTTTTTTCCCCCCATTCCCTCAACCCCCCAGCCCACCCCACTTTTTTCTTCTCTTCTCTTTTTTTCTCTTTTCCTTTTTACTTTTCCCATTTCCCTCTTTATTTTGTTTCCTTTTCTTTCTTCTTCATAGATTATAAAAAAAAAAAAAAGGAAAACAAAAAAAAAAAAAGAAAAAAGAAAAAAACAAATCGACAACCAGATCTCAATTAAATTATCCTCGATCTTGAGAAATATCTAATCCCATGAAAAAAAAAACAATTATCGTCGAAATATTTTCTATTGAATTTATGATAAATTATAATTAATTATACGTCCTTTGTATTTCCGTCGATACATTCTCTTACGTTCATCGATCTTATCCCGGTATTAAGGTGTTTATCGTAATGTCCCTGCAGATGTCACCATTGGTATACATCTTACAAATGCAAAATGGCGACAGTACGATACATACGTATATACATATATATATATATACGTATATTTAAGTACATATAGATATTATACGTACGATAGGAAAAAAGATTCGATTAAAATCTATCTTCGAAGGAAATTGATTTTAATAAATCGCTTCATTTATTTTTTCTCTTCTTCTTCTTTTTCCTTTTGTTTTTATAGATTGGAATGAAAAAAAAAAAAAAAAAAAAAAAAAAACAAAACAAAAGAAAAGAAACAAAAAGAAATACGAAACAAAACGAAAGAGAAAACAACGTAAGGAAAAAAAAATAAAAAGAGAAAATAAAATATAATCACTAAAAAGTTTTTCATTACTCTCCGTTACAAGGAATATATATAATAAGTTACTTACATATATTTATTTCTCTCTCTCTCTCTCTCTCTCTCTCTCTCTCTGTCTATCTCACGAGTAGTGAGATGCAATCTCAAACGTCATTTTTTCTTTTTTTTTTTTTTTAGCCCTGTCCCATAATCATTAAACCAACAATCAAAAAAAAAAAAGAAAAAGAAAAGAAAGAAAGAAAAAAGAAAGAAAAAGAGAGAGAAAAAAACAAAATGGAGAAAAGAACGAAGAATATAATGAAGCAATGAAAGAGATCGTTTCTTCGACGTCGTTATAAATCTTACGAGCGCGCGAAACGTAGAGCATAAGCGGGAAATAAAATAGAGGGAAACAAAAAGACCAAGATGTGGTGAGATCCTGGGACGTTGGTAGGCCGGTGAGGGTGGGGGGTGTTGAGGGTGATGCTGGAGGAAAGGGATTGGGAATAAAGAAAAAACGAAAACAAAAAAGAATTAAGACAGTCCAAGGAAATCGTTTCGTAATTCATTCGGGAAAGGATCAAACGATCCTGTTTGCCAATAACTTCTGTTATTTTGTTTCTACCATAATCGTAACCTCCTCCTCCTCCTCCTCCTCCTCCTCCTCCTCCTCCTCCTCCTCTATCCAAACCACATCCCATCCCATCCCATCCAATCCTCGCACCTAACACCTCGCCCAAGAAGAAAAAAAACAAAAAAATAAAAAAAGAAGTCTTTTCTAAAAGTTACGCGCCGCAAAAGAAAGAAAGAAAGAAAGAAAGAAAAGAAAAAAGGAAGAAAAAATAAAATAAGACAAAAAGAGAAAAGGAAAAGAAACCAGACATTGCGCGTTCGAGTCATTTTCTGACTGACATGGGTTTTGTCTGCCGATTCTTTCTTTATCCTTATTTTATTTTTGTTGTTTTCCTTTTCTTCCTTCCTTTTCTTTCTTTCTTTCTTTCTTTCTTTCTTTCTTTCTTTCTCTCATCCCTTCTCTCATTCCTTTTCTTCTGTTTTTTTTTTTTCTTCTTTCTTTTTTTTTCCCTTTATCAACCGCCGTCTTACGCCAAAAACGTGATGCGGCATAGCGTGCGCGCGAGGCGTGTGCGCGCCCCTTTGTACGTCGTATGTTTGTATGCGTCATGTACGATGTATGCATGTATGCATGTATGTATGATGTACGAATGCATATATATATATATATATATATATATATGCAATATATGTGTATATGTGTGTGTGTGTGTGTATTTGCGCATGCGTATGCATTTATGCATGTATGTGCAATGCACGAAAGTATGTAGGTATGTATCTACTTTGTATATTTCTCTTGCATAATTTGTTTTCAACGCAACAGACGCTCTATCTGCTGGCGCACCCCGATTTTAAGCTTAAAATACTGCTCTACTTTCTTCATTTCTTTTCTTTTCTTTTTTTTTTTTTCTTATTTCTGTTTGGCTTTAATTTCTTTTTTCTTTTCATTATTTTTTCTTTTCTTTTTTTTTTTTTTTTTTTTTTTTTTTTTTTTTTTGGTGACAACTGGCCCGAAGGGGGCCGGGATGAAAGAAGGAGAAGGAAAACATTGAGAAATTTCTCTCCCTCTTTATCTCTATCTCTCTCTCTCTCTCTATCTTTCTATGTATTTATCTCTCATTAGCGAAAGATCATCTGTCAATATGGCGCCATCAAGAAAAAAAAAGAAAAAGAGAAAGAGAAAGAAAAAGAAATAGAAAAAAAAAAGATTGTAGTGCAAAGCTAAAGATAAATGTAAATCGCAACGGAGCGATGTATGACCAATATTTTTTTCTTTTTTCTTTTTTTTTCTTTTCTTTTTTTTTTTTTTGCTGTCTTTTTCCCCGAACACCCACGTACATGGAAAAAAATTCAAATATTTAATCCAATGTATACACATACATATATATGTATATACGTGTATGTGTGTGTGTGTGTATATATGTATATATATGTATGTCACGTCAATTTAAAATCAAATATACACGTGTATGTGTGTGTGTTTGCGTGCGTGTACGTGAATGAGTAAAAGAGAGAGAGAGAGAGAGAGAGAGAGCGTGTGTATGTATCGCGACGTTTTAACATTGAAAACAGAAAAAGAAGGAGAAGAAATAAAGGAAAAAATTAAAAAAAAAAAAAAAAAAAAAAAGAGAAAATTCCATTGGAAATCCTATTAAGGCCCCATGCAAATCGTTGTACAGCGTACTTATGCGCGGGAGTCTCATTAAACTATTCAACTACCGTTACAGAGAGAGTCCGTGCACTCAATGTGAGGTGGTTGAACGAAAAAAAAACATACACACACACGTACATGGGCGCACGCACACACGCACACACATGCGCGTGCCCGCGTGCACGCATATGAAAAAAAATGAGAAAAAAAATGAAGAAGGAGGAGGAGGAGGAGGAGGAGAAGGAGAAAAAGAAAGAGAAAGAGGAAAAAGGGGGGGGTGAGAAGGGGAGGGAGAGATAGAGAAAAAAAGACAAAAAAAAAGAAAAATATGCGAACAGGATCGTTCCTTGAGAAATGAAAATAGCGGAGAGCGTGTGAGATAAAGTATACAATTTCACGCACGAAAAGTCGCGGGAAAAATGGCACCGTTCCTATATACCTATATTTATATACATGTGTAATATGTGTGTATATGTATATATATATATATATATATATATATACATACACATGTATATATAAAATATATACATATAATATATAAACATATATACGTGTTATAATATACATATATGTACATAATATATACTTACATGTTTATATATATATATATATAAATATATATATATATATATATATAAAGAGAGAGAGAAACATGCGAGCACATTCTAGGCTCGCGTTCGTTACGGGGTCAAAGCGACGCGACTCGCTTTTCCGTAACGCTCTTGGCTCTTTAGCAGAACTCCTCTCTTCGTAGTCATGGTGTGCTTTTTTTTTCTCTCGCGGCTCCTATCTTCGTCACTAGTATTTTTTTTTTTTTTTTATTTTCCTTTTTCTTAACTTTTCCTTTTTCTCTTTTCTTCGCTAATTTTTAATTTTTTTTTTAAATTATATTTCACTTCCAACAAAATATAATAAAACTATTCTACGATAACAGAGAGAGAGAGAGAGAGAGAGAGAGAGAGAGAGAGAGACAGAGAAAGAGAGAGAAGTATCGTAAATGAGAAATTTGTTTATCATTTGATAGCGACAAAGATCTTAGAAATTAGACGTGAGAATGAGACACGAGATATTAGACTAAAAGAGAGGGAGAGAAAGAGAGAGAGAGAAAGAGAAGGATAGATTAGATTCGTTTAACGTGGCAAGTACCGAACTCTCGTGAATTTCCGTCGGTTCTCGGCTACTTCCGGCGCCGCGAGAAGTTGCCCTCTCTAAATCGGACCATTCATTCGAGGGAACGGGAAAAAGCGTGAGGAAGGAAGAAAGAAAGAAAGAAAGAAAGAAAGAAAGAAAGAATGAATGAGAGAGACAGAGACAGAAACAGAGACAGACAGAAAAAGAGAGAGAGAGAAAGAGAGCGAGAGAAAAAGAGAACGAACTATCGGAGGAGAGCAAGACTCACCTTGATGGAGAAAGAGAGAGAGAGAGAGAGAGAGAGAGAGAGAGAGAGAGAGAGAGACAGAGTCAGAGAGAGAAAGAGAGAGTGATAGAGTAGGAGGGAAACGAAAAGAGATGGAGCGAAAGAGTGAATGAGTTTCATGGTAGTAGAGAGACGATGGGAGGAGAAGACGTTGGTGGGGCAGTGGGCGGGGTAGAGGCCGCACCAGGTGCGGATCAATTTATATCGGGACCCTAACCGTTACTCAATTGAATTCTCGTATTTGAGAGTACACTTTTTTCTTTCTTTTTTTATTTTTTTTTCATCATCACAACGCTGATTTTCATAGAGACGAAGATGAAAAGAAGAGAGAAGGAACGAAATAAAAAAGGAAATAAAAAAGGCGTAAGAAGGATGAACGAGCGTCGCGATAATTGTTAATTTCTACAAAACGTTAACGTTGTTGTATTTATTGAAGAAGAAAAAAAAAGGACTGGAAGAATCATAGGGAACGAATCAATCCGCATATCTCTTTTCGTATATATATATACACATATATATATATATACATATACATATATACATATATATGTATGTATGTACGTACGACGTGTACGTAAGTACGTAAGTTTCGAGAGACCACCTCGGTCGGCAAGGCCAGCGTCGAATGCACCGCGATGCGTTGGAAGGACAGAGAGTGAGAGAGAGAGAGAGAAAATGAACGATTGTGACAGATGGAAAGGATAGAAAGAGATAGAGGAGATGCGTTACGGGTAGAGATGCGCGATCGGTTTGATTATATACATAAATCTTGTAATTTCGATAATATATATGTATGTATGCATATACGTATATATGTATATACATAAATATATATATATATATATATATTTCGAACATGCAAATTTGATTTCGGAATTGATTATATAAAACTGCAATCTCTCTCTCTCTCTCTCTCTCTCTTTCTCTTTCTCTTTCTCTTTCGTTCTCTCGTAACACCCTCGAAAGTACTTTGTATGGTTTTTTAAGGGAAGCAAAAGTGATAGCGCGGTAAAAAAAGAAAAAAGAGAAACAAAAAAGAAAGAAGAAGGAAAATAAGAAGTAAATGGGGAGATAGAGATAGAAATAGAGAGAAAGAAAGAAAGAAAGAAAGAGAGAGGGAGAGAGAGAGAGAGAGAGAGAGAGGGAATAAATGTGTAAGGTTATTCGATATCGAAGGGAGAGAAAAGAATCGATCGTAGGAACTTGTAGGAGAGACTCTCTTAGCGGAGAACAAGCACGTCGATGACCGTCGACCACCGTCAACGCTCGTGTGTGAGCGGATAGTGTGTGGTGTGTACGGCTCGAGTAGCGCGATTCGCGATCTCTCTCTCTCTCTCTCTCTCTTTCTCTCTTTCTCTCGGTAATGCGGCGGCGACGATGATGACGACGGCAGCGGCGGCAACGGCGACGGCCGTTCGTTCGAAGAGAGTGGAGAACGAACGAACGAACGAACGAACGAAGGAATGATATGTGGCAACGCCGCAGGTGGCGCTGTTACACCGTAACTCTCTCGAGAAGTTCGCGACCAGTCGTAGTCGTTCGACTGTTCGCGTTGTAAGCTTTAGTAGCTTAGTCCGTGTCGGGTCGGTGAGCCGTGTCGTAGTCACGTTTAAAGTTCCGTCCTCATAAAAGAAGGGCCCGCGAAGGGCCCGGCGCGATTATAATACGCGATTAACAAAACTATTTTTCTATATATATATATATATATATATATATATACATATATATATATAGAGAGAGAGGGAAATAGGAAAGAAAAAATCATAAAACGCGCGCGCGCAAGAGAAAGAAAGAAAGAAAGAAAGAAAAAGGGAGATAGGAGTAATAGAAATATATATTAATTAAGAAGAATACGAATATAGAAGAAAGGACGAATTGATCTGAGCTGAGAAGGATATTGGAATAATCAACCCAGATGTCACGATGACGACTGATTATACGTCAATTACGAGTAATATAATATTATCGATATTTAGATATAATAATTATTATTATTTTACGACGACGAACAAGATACATAAACAACAACCAACCAACCAACCAACCAATACTCGCTGGTTCTTCCCGAGTTCGCGGCGTGACGCGCGAAAACCCGTAGCCGAGAAGGATTTTGCTTCCTTCCTTCCTTCCTTCTTTCTGTCCTTCCTTCTTTCCTTCCTTCCTTGCTGCTGTTTTTTTCTTTTCTCTCTCTCTCTCTCTCTCTCTCTCTCTCTCTCTCTCTCTCTCTCTCTGTCTCTTCTTTTTTGCCCTAACTCCGGGTCCCGCCCGGATCCCCGGTCCCTTCGTCTCTCTGCGTATGATTGTTGTGTTGGTCGTGTGGTGTGTTGTGTGGGTATTCTATGTGACATGGAGAAAGGAACCAGAGGAACGAGTTAGAAGTTAACGAACGAGAACGACAGAGAGAGAGAGAAAGAGAGGACATACACGCATATATATATATATATATACATACACATATATAACAAGCTCGTCTCTCTCTCTCTCTCTCTCTCTCTCTTTGGACGAAGATAGATACGTTAAGAGAGAGAGAAAGAGAGAGAGAAAGAAAGAGAGAAAAAAGAGCGTCGTATTTTCTAGTGTTGTGTTGTGTGTGTTGTTGGTGTCGAGAGAATGAGATGAACTGCATTGTCGATTTCGAGGAGGCAAATTTTTACATCCCTCTCCTCAAATTCTTCCCCTTCTTCTGTCGTCCTACCGCCTCCTTTCTTTCGCTCTCTCTCACTCACTCACTCACTCACTCTCATTCGTTCGTTCGTTCGTTCGTTCGTTCGTTCGTTCGTCTAAAAAGAGTAGGGTTGGTGTAGGATGAGGGCGGGGGCGAGGACGAATGAAAGAAGAAGACGAAAAATGAGAAGAGAGAGAAAGAGAGAAAATGATGAAAGAAAGAAGGAAAAGAAAAAAGAAAATACTTTTCAATCGTATTACATTCGATTAAAAGACGAAGAAGGAGTAAGACGATTTTTCCTAGAGAAGGAAGAATATAAGGAGCGCCGCTGACGTTCGAGTGTCGTTTCTTTCTCTCTCCGTTTCCCGTGGTGGAATACGCGAGGCTCCTCGAGTGACTCTCTCTCTCTCTCTCTCTCTCTCTCTCAGTCTGTTCTTCTCGTACTATCTCTGTCTCTCTGTTTCTGTTTGCCTATTCTCTCTCTCTCTTTCTCTGTATGTCTGTCTGGCTGTGTGTGTGAACGACGTATTTATCATATTTTCTCACTTCACGATTAGAAAAGGAGGATCTTTTCCTTTATCTATTTTTCTCTGTTTTCTTTCTACCTCTCTCTCTCTCTCTCTCTCTCTCCGTATCTGTATCTATCTATCTGTCTGTCTATCCTATCTATCTATCGAAAGAGAGAAAACCTGACAGGCATTTTGACGAGACGAGAGTTTTTCTTCGTCGATTATTACCTCGGTTTAATACGCGCCTCTGTGGCATGTGCGTATGCTTGTTGTGTTGTTACGTTTGTGTGTGTGTACGTTGTTCATACGACGTCTCTCTCTACGGTTGCGTTTGCGTGGACGACGGTGCGTGTGTGTTTTTGTTAGAGAGACATCAGCGGCAGTAACAGCAATAGTAATAGCGATGTAACAGTAACAGTAATAGCAAACGGCAACGACACACTGATATCAACAGTTAACACCAGTAACAGTAACAGCAGCAGCAGGAGCAGCAGCAAGCACCACCACGCATTCGCCAGAAAGAGAAAGAGAACGATAGATAGATAGATAGAGAAGAGAAAGAGAAAGATAGAGATATACACACAGAGAGAGAGAGAGAGAGAGAGAGAGAGAGAGAGAGAGAGAGAGAGAGAGAGAGAGAGAGAGAGAGACGGCACGCGCGCACTCACGTACAACGCGCGAACGAGAGCCCTCGTTGGTCCGTGCCCTGCGATAGTGCTGGGAGTGTCTCTTCTGCTTTCTCAGGCCCCCGATAGCGGTTAAGAAAGTGTTTCGAGAGATAGACAGAGATAGATAGATAGATAGATAGATAGATAGATGAAAGCTAACATTTTTTTTTTTTTTTTTTATTTAGAGGAAAAATAAGAGGAGTGCCAGCAACAGCAGCAGCAGCAGCAG
>NC_060955.1:22524671-22527171 GCF_910589235.1 Vespa crabro | reverse complement strand
GTTTACTATCAATTTACTATCTATGTAATATTTTAATATTCAAATTTATTCTTTATTTCAAATTTTCTATACTTATCCTAAATATGTTGTCTCATTAGTCTTTATTTATTTATTTATTTATTTATTTATTTATTTATTTATTATCTACCATTAATTCACGTTTCTCAAAGTTTTCACGATTCTCCAAATGTTTTTTTCTAATAACACGATGGAATATATAACACATAAAATGGTCCATTATGATCGTGTGTGCGTACGTGTGCTCGAGTGTGTTATCCGATCGAAAGATCATTGCTCATAAATTTTATTTTAAACGATTTCGTTGCAATAACTTCGATGTTTATTTGCAAAAGAAAAATCCAACATCTATACGATAACATCGTCCTTTTCTTTTCTTTTTTTTTCTTCTTTTTTTTTTTTTTGTTTATGATATTCAACGTTTAACGCTTTCCCGCGTCCTATTTACCAAATGGCACATGGATCGTAACTATTTAAAATGTTCTTTAATTAATCCCTGATTATAAAGAGAAAGAAAGGAGAGAGAGAGAGAGAGAGAGAGAGAGAGAGAGAGAGAGAGAGAAAGAGAGAAAGAGATAGAAAAGAAAATTTAGCGAGTTGTGGAAGCGAAGAATTACACGATGCGTGCGAACTTTTGTAGGTATTTTTTTTTGTTTTTTTTTGTTTTTTTTTTTTTTTTTTGTACAGATGTGTGCATTATACATAGATGTATACGTAAATATATACGTCTATAACGGAGTGGAAGATTGAAATTTTGTTAGATCTGTGAAAAGTTTTTGCCATTGATTTTTAACGATTTTTTTTTATTTAGGAGGAAAAGAAAAAGAAGAAAGGCAAAAAGAAAAAAAATCGGAAAACAAATCTTGATTCAAGTGATCTTTAAAAGTATTTCTTTTTCTTTCTTTTTTTTTTTTTTTTTTTTTTTTTTAAGTTTGATAGATTATAGCTTGTGATTTCATAATTCGAAAAAGAAAAAAAAATTACCTTAAAAAAATCACTCTACAATGATTAATTTATAATTAATATCGTTTAGAAACTTTTGTGGAAAGTATATCACTCTTTCCGTCCTCTCTTTATCCCCGTCGATCAAAAATTTTTGGCATAATCCTGTATATTTTCTCTCTCTCTCTCTCTCTCTCTCTCTCTCTCTCTCTCTCTCTCTCTCTCTCGCTCGGTCTGTGCTTCTTCTTTTCTAGCCGTTCATAAACTCCTCTTCTATTTGCTTTTTCATTGAAAGAAGTCGAGTTTTCAAATATAAAATTCGTCCTTCATTTATGAATGATTCACAAAAATGAAATAGGCTTTTTGAACTATAGCGAAAAGAAAAGTCGTCTCTCTCTCTCTCTCTCTCTCTCTCTCTCTATTTTCTTTTTTTTCCCTTCTTTTCTATTATCGTTCCTGATCTTGGATAAAACGAATAGTAACGTGAACGTTTAACAGTGGACTTTCTGTCGAGTACATATATACTCCAAATCTCTCTCTCTCTCTCTCTCTCTCTCTCTCTCGCTCTCTCTCTTTCTCTTATGTATATACACCTTGCTTAGAGAGCACCTTTACCTACCTGCTTATGTAGCAACGAATAGATTCTAAAACCCCATCCTGTTTACGGAATTTCCGTGAAATTTACTTCTTTAAACCAAATCTCTTTCTACCCCCACCCTCCTCCCCTGCCCCCTTTCTTCTCGCTAGTTTAGACCCATTTCGCCATTTGTCATAGCATCTTAAAGAATTTCTTCTTCTTTTTTCTTTTCTTTTCTTTTCCTTTTTTTTCTTTCTTCTTCTTCTTTTTTTTTTTTTTTTTTTTTTTTTTTATCTTTCCGTGAAACCATAATATGTTTTTTCTTTTTATCTTTACTTTTTATCTCTATTCATTGTTTATCTAAATATAACTTTCACGAAATTATCTAAATGGATTTAAATGTGTTCCCTCGCTAATATACTTTCCAATTAAGTATGTATGTATGTATGTATGCATGTATATATACATTTTTATATACTCATTCATTAAACATACATTTATTTATATATAAAATCGTAAACACACATACGTTTACGTATGTATTTTTCACAAACTATTTATATATGTATATATATATATATATATATATTTATTTATTTATTTATATATAATCATTCGTACATATGCATTTTCATGCACACACAAAAAACGTACGCAGAAACAGATCTTTTTAATCTGTTCATTCATGAAAAGACACGCATAATTTTGTGATATACAGGCATACATATTCGTCATATACGTATATACATAGATACACATATATTTTCACATAAACAAAGAGACTTATAAATGTGTTTCATTATGACATTTATTTATCGATTATACTTAACATTGTTTTAAGAAATCATCGTTAAATAATCATTAAGAAATTCTAACGTTACTATATATTTATATATATATATATATATATATATATACACTTTCATACACGCATACACATATATTATATATTTATTTTGACCG
>NC_060955.1:22512171-22514671 GCF_910589235.1 Vespa crabro | reverse complement strand
CTTATCGTTAATCAAGGTGTAAGATAGTGAGTACAATTAATTACGGTGATTCCATCGTATGAAAAAATTAATTAAAAAGAAGGAGAGAGAGAGAGAGAGAGAGAGAGAGAGAGAGAGAGAGAGAGAGAGAGAGAGAGAGAGAGAGAGAGAGAGAAGGAGAAAGATTTTACATTGATTCATCTATCTTTGCGTGTATGAAAGAAAAAGAGAAAGAGAAATAAGGTAACGGTACGAAAGATCAGGATCGATAATACCATCGGCATCTTAAACGAGTCAGCATTATTATCGACGTCCCCAATCGGCCACACCTTTTACCATCTTCTATCTCTGTCTATTTTTTCTTCGAAAAAAAATGAAAAAGAGAGAGAGAGAGAGGGAGAGAGAAAAGGAAAAGCAAAAAAGATGAGAATAGAAAAGAAAAAAAAATCAAATCAAATCAAATCAAATCAGGAAATCTCCTGTGGTGTGTCGCACAACCCTATCTCGCATATATAAATGCATTCATACACACATACATACATACATACATACATACATACATACATACATACACATATATATATATATGTATCTACATATGTATAGATAGATACATATATACATATATATACATATATGATATATACATAACGGGCTAGGTAAGCTCTCGAATACAGTAAATCTTAAGTTTTGAGGGTTGGTTGGTTGGTTGGTCGGTCGGTCGGTTGGTCGGTCGGTCGAACTTCTTCTTCGCCTCGTTACATTTATAGATTTAACAGAAAGGACTTTTCATAAGCCGGTCGTCGGTCGTTGGTCGTTGTCGTTGTCCCGACAACGACAACGACAACGACAACGGCATGCTGCTTCTCATATTATTATTAGTCATCCATTTTGGCAAAATGACATAGACGCCGCGCCGTTAGAGGAGGGATCTCTTTAAAGAGTGAAAAAAAAAAAAAGAAAAAGAAAGAAAAAATGTACGAGAAAGATAAAAAAGGAAACAGAAAAAGAGCAAAAAATAAAAAGAGAAAGAAAGAATAACGCAAGAGTGAAAGAGAGAGATAGAGAGAGAGAGAGAGAGAGAGAGAGAGAGAGAGAGAGAGAGAGAGAGAGAGAAAGAGAGAGAGAGAGAGAGAGTGAGACACTGACTCTTCTAAAAATAATACGCAAGAGTTCGCGATATGCAAATCACTGGCGTATAGTCCTTACCCCTACTCTTGCCTAAACGCTAACCTTCTCTCTCTCTCTCTCTCTCTCTCTCTCTCTCTCTCTCTCTCTCTCTCTCACATATACACATACGTGGATACGTACGTACGTACGTATGTACACATACGTATTACCGCAACTGGGTCAATGGCGTGTCCGTGTCATTTTGATTTATGCACTCCACTGTAGGGAGTCTCTCTCTCTCTCTCTCTTCAGTTAGCCATGCAACACTATCGGCAACCACAATGCGAATATTTTTTTTCCTTCTTCTTCTTCTTTTCTTTCTTTCTTTCTTTCTTTCTTTCTTTCTTTCTTTCCTTTTTTCTCTTTCTCTTTCTCTTTTTTTTTTTGCTTTTCTCTTTCTCCTCTTCTAATTTCCCTCCCTTAATTTTTTTTTTCCCTTTTTCTTCTTCTCATTCATCTTCTATCCTTCTTCTCGATCGATAATTTCGAATCTCTTGTAAAGTCGAAGCACGGAGTGGTATAACGAAAAAGAAGAAGAAGAAGAAGAAGAAGAAGAAGAAAAAGAAGTTTATTACGATTAACTATCTAGAGAGGCATATAAAACCGCAGGTGCATACAAATAAGGATTCTCTCTCCTTTCTATAGTTTCGATATTAATATTCATAAAGAAGGCTTCCATAGCCTTCTGCTGTGTTATCGATCTCCTAATCTCTCCCTCTCTCTCTCTCTCTCTCTCTCTCTCTCTCTCTCTCTTTCTCTTTCTCTCTTTCTCTAACGATCGATGATAGCTTCCTCGATCATGCACAAGAGGTTCGAACCACTCCCTTCCTTCGAAACGAACTTGAATAGAGGGTGAATAGGGATGTATGCATGTGTGTGTATATATATATATATATATATACACATATACATACACACATTTTTATGTATTTATATATGTATATATGCAGATATAACGCTCTTCTTCTTGGTATATATACTTTTCAACGTACAATGACTCACACGGATATACATACATGAATCTCTCTCTCTCTCTCTCTCTTTCTATCTATTTATCTATCTATCTATATCTCTCTTTTCCTCTCTCTACTAACTCTATCTCTATTTCTCTGTCTCGTACCGTGTGAGAGCCTCCTCGTCGTGTGTGGCACGAGCCAGAAGAAAATCAAAAAGGCTTTCCCGGTTCGAATCCGTTCGATTCGAATCGTATAGGATCGGATCGGATCTAACCTGGAAGGTGTAAATATTGTTGTAAAAGGTTCGACCTTGCGTCGTTGATATATCCAGACCTCGTTACGAAAAACTTTCCTCTTCCTCCTTCTCCTCCTCCTATCCCCAACAATCCTCTCCT
>NC_060955.1:22510057-22511671 GCF_910589235.1 Vespa crabro | reverse complement strand
CGTCGTGTGTGGCACGAGCCAGAAGAAAATCAAAAAGGCTTTCCCGGTTCGAATCCGTTCGATTCGAATCGTATAGGATCGGATCGGATCTAACCTGGAAGGTGTAAATATTGTTGTAAAAGGTTCGACCTTGCGTCGTTGATATATCCAGACCTCGTTACGAAAAACTTTCCTCTTCCTCCTTCTCCTCCTCCTATCCCCAACAATCCCTCTCCTCCTACTTCTTTACCTTCTTCACCTTCTTCAGGTAAATTGGTAGAACCGGATTGACCGACGTAGAGAATCGACGGAAAGTGTTTCGAGAAGGAAAGAGATAGATAGATGGATGGATAGATAGATAGATAGATAGATATAGGCAGGAGAGAAAGAGAGAGAGAGAGAGAGAGAGAGAGAGAGAGAGAGAGAGAGAGAGAGAGACCCTTTAAGAAGCTAATTTTCTAAAGACAAGGCGGATTACTTTGGTCCGTTCCGGCAACTCTCTTAACTCTGAACGGAACGAAGAGTCAAACTAAGAAGAAAGAGAAAGAGAAAGAGAGAGAGAGAGAGAAAGAGAGAATCCCGGTGGCTCCCTTTAATTTTCCCGCCGTCCAATTATCCCAGCATGGTTGTGCTCCAAAGTAATATCTATCGAAGGAACGATGGAACGTTTTAACGATTTCTTCTACCTCCTTCCCCTTACTATCCTCTTCTCTTTACCTTTTTCTATTTTCCATTCCTATATTCATCCTCATTCACCCCCGATCCCCTCCATCTTTTTCCTTCTCGCCAAGACGATCTCTCGGCCCCCCCCCTCTCTGTCTTTTATTTCTAAACTGACACGAAAATTTGTCTCTTGTTGTATTTATTTATTCGATAAAAGGTTGACAGAAAAAGATATATATATATATATATATATATACGCGTGCGTGTTTATGGCTGCTGTGTATCTATATATGTATTTCTAATTGATTTATCTATTAAAAGTAATAATTATTTTTTTTTTTAATTAATTAAGTTAATTCATTTCTTATTATATCAACTTTCTCAGAAATATATTTCTTTTCTTAATTAATTTATTTGGACTGGCATTAGTTTATAAACCATTAGTGACATTACAGTAGCATATACAATTTCGTTAGATATATATATATATATATATATATATATATATATATATATAAATTATTTTTTAATTAATTTTTTGTGGAGTCGCGTATAGCTTATAAGTTATTAGTTACATTAAAATAAGATATATAATTTGATTGGATACATGCGCGGTTATAAAAATGTTTAAAACTTAATTAAACAATTGTCCAATTAAAATTTTTTTGATTATAGATTAGATTATATCTTGGAAGAGAAAATCATTTGTCTCGTTCTATCTTTTTGTCGTATATACACGCGCACAAACGCGCACACGTACATACATTGCACATTGCTATAATATATTTATTTATTTATTTTACGTGTGTTATTGATCTTTCTTATTTATAAAACTCATGATTTAATTAACCTTCGTTGCGCTTTCTACAATCCACCTCTACTTATCTCTTATTAGGAAGAATACGAATGGATTATTCCATCATCTTCTTTTTATTCTTCATAAATACATGCTCTAGTTACTCCACATATATA